>NC_090445.1:1419288474-1419591166 GCF_031143425.1 Pleurodeles waltl
AGTTGCGGCCTAGGCTGCAAATCCCTGTTTGAAGGAATGAAACTTGGTAGTAGGTGAAAGGATCAAAAATTACTTGAATTTTGAGATGGTGCAGTAGGATCTGGAGGTGAGACAGTTCTTAGTTTGTGGGCCCAGAGGAATGGTAGGGTGTGCAAGAACACAAATATGTATATCTCATGGTTGTCAATTGAGTATAAACACTGTGCCACTGAGCCCCTGCAGGCTTTGCCAGTAACAACATTGAACAGAAGGCGGATTTTCATTGTTCACTGGAAACACACGTCTGCTTGTTATCACACATAATTGTACCTTGTGCATTTGAGTGAGATGTGGCCTAGTGCTTAGAGGCGTAGGCTTTAGAATATGGGGCATCAGATCAGTTTCAATGCAGGCCTCTGCTCAATATACTGTGATTCTGGGCAAATCACATAATAACCCAGGGCCCAAAAAAAAAGTGTAATGCAGTCTGGTTCAGTTGTACAGCGATCTAATGACCTTCGGCCAGGTTCTACACAAAAAAAAAAAAAAAAGTTGCTTATAGTGTTTTTTTTTTTTTAACTAACCATTTAAATTGACAAACTGGGAATGAGTAAAGCAAAAAACGACAGTTCCACATTGAAACTATTTTGAATGAAGTTAATTGAGGAATACTCAAGAAAGGAAAGTGCTTTGATATTTAAACAAAAAAAAATTAAAAAAAATATCGGAACAGTTGATGAAAACGCTGTTTTCAGTTATTAGTCTTGCATTAAAACGGATAGCAGGCAGAATGTTAGTACTCCCGTCCATTGTAGGAAAATGTAAAAGTAGTCGGGCTGGAAGAGACAGTAGCGAAACAACGTTGGTAAAGGCGGTTTTACGCTTCAATCATCAAGCAAAAGATTTACTCAAGTGTAAACAGGGAATCTTTTGGGCTGAACAGCAGACCTTGCTTTGCAGCAGCCTAACTTGGCAGGTAGTAAAATGACTACTATGGTTGAGTAAAGCAAAACCCCAGTGGAAAGATAAGCAGAAAGAATATGAATGAGGCATGAGCCACAACGTTAGCATTTAGGATTAGAGATATGGAATGATACAAAAACCCAGGTCCCTTCTCCGCCATAATTACTAAAGAATCATGGACATGCTACCATCTTAAGGAGTGTAGAAGATTCTCAGCCACTGTATTATGTCGATACTAGTTTCATGCTTTTCCTTCATTCTTCACATTAACACCAAGAACCAAGTGCTTGTAGGATAATTTTTTTCATCACACATCCAAGAGTTTCCTCTCCAGATTGGCACTCTCAGGACTGCATGCTAATAGCCCCTTGTCCGCTATAAAGTATTTTGAGTTCTAGGACTGATATTGTTACTATCACTCAAGTAGGAAGAGTGATCCGCACACGTACTACCTGCTGTGAACAGTAATTTCCATAATTTCCACGTGTTAGGCCCAAGCCTTCCATGGGAAGTCTATTTTAAAACTGCTATGTTGTGACAAATCATCTTTGGCAAAATATTTTCAAGTTTCAAATTGTATCCATATCTCTACACAACATCTACATTCAATATCCTCTCTTAAAGGTGATACAGATTGATGTCTTTGAATCTAATTTCATTGTATTTCAAGTTGTTTAGTAGCTCTCTATATCTCCACCCACTTAGTGATATGGCCTGTAACACTGAACGCTATAATCTTTTGTTAGCACAGCTAGGATTTATGCAGTAGTACTGAAAACTATTTTTTCTGTTCCTTAAAACTCCCTCTCTGCCTCAGCAATCCACACGTTGGAGATTTTAGGTCAGTGGATGTAATAATTTCAAGGTCACATGCGGTGACCTCCAATATACCATTCCCATTTCACTTTTTGATCCAAACAAATCTCAAATCCCACTTTTGCCATTGCCTGCACTGAATCTTGGTTTCCACCTCTGAGAACATTTTTTTTTTTTTCAAGACCGCCTGATTTTCATCCACTCCCTTCCAGGGTACCGGCTATCTCTGCTGCAGACTGGCAGGCGATCCACACTGAGGCATACTTTTCCTCACAGAGAATCTTTAAAGGTACTCATAAAGTGATCAACGAAGTAGATGCAGCCTGACGGGTGTGTAGTGGATATTTGAACCTACTGATCTGGTTTCTAATCCCTAAGTCAGCACTTGATTAAAAAAACAAGATTCTTGGAAAATCGTTTTATCCCCCGTGCAACAAACTATACATATGTTGAATGTAAATATGCAAAACCAAGCAATGCAATTTACTGTTCAGTACTGTCTCGTTTACAGTTTGTCAACCTGTACCCATGGTCACACTGGGACAAAAATAAAATAAAAGTGGTCCCCATTAGCGAGTCAGATAGCTAAAAAAAAATGGTCCACGTTTTCGAATCATTCCAATTATGACATTTTAAAGACACGCTGTATAAGTATTTTGCAAGGTGAGTGACTTTGCATGCACTTGTGTTTGGTGCAGGCAATGTTCATGGTAAAATAAGGGGAAGCAACAGAGAGAAAGAAACTGACCACCTTGCCACAGAACCCGCCCACAAACTACAAACAAAACGACCCATACACTGATCTATCAGACTGCGTTATTGCCCTTTAGGCCAGTCCGAGCCTGACTGTACCCATCACATTGTGGTTTCTGCAATTTGTTATCAACTGCACTCAGGCACCATTCTGTGCAAAATCTCATGTGTTTGTGACAATAATAAAGGTTCATTGTGGGAAGATCCTTTGCTCTGCAGAACTAGACGCACCCTGTATCGAATACCCATTAAAAAAACACACAAAAAAATGATCTGCCAATATCCTCCATTTTTTTTTCACTACAAATATGCTCTGCTAGATATCATCTTCTACACGCCACAGCACACCTTTGCAAGGGCCTGTAGAAATACGACCTCAAGCCCACCTTTATTGAACTCTGATGGCCCCTCTTGCCGGCCTGAACCATCTTCTAGTTCCAGCTGCATCATCTACAAACCCCTCTGTAGTAGGGGTTGTACAATGATGACACTAAGCCTGTGGTCAGATAGTATGCACACAGTCTTTATTTTAGATTACAGGTAATTCTTTGCTTATATATTATGTTGTTTAGCCACATTTCCTTTGGTGTTTATTTCTTGTCTTCTTCTTTCCAGGTGGACTCCCAGGAGGCACATGTGGGAAGAAAATGGGGACAAACAAAGGTAAGTGGCCTGGTGAGTGTTTTTTTTTTCTTTTCCCTTTTCTTTATTTTCTATTCTTTTTGTTCCTCTCTCTTTCCTCTTTTCTTCTCTTTTTTTCTCTGTTATTCTCTCTCCTTCTGGGTTTTCTTTTTCTCCCTTCCTGTTATTTTCTCTCTGTTTTTCCTTTCTTTCTTCCTGTTACTCTCTGTCTGTTTGTCATTCCCCATATCCCTTAGGACTCCTGGTACCCTTAATAAATTCGAGAAAGAAACAGACACATCTTTTACAGACGCATCTTTGAAGAACACTACATCGCAACACAGTAAATAGTCCACCTCCCTTCTCAAAATCAGCAGCTGCTATCTAGATTCACTCTGACTGTATTTGTATTCTGTACCTTTGACCTTTACCACACTCCTTCGCCTTTCGGCTAGGCCCCGGCTTCTCAAATACCATATATGTACACCCAATATTAAGAATATACTACATGCCCTTTGACTACATGGGACTGACTTGAATGCCTGTGAGTGAGTCGTAGTCAGTTTAAATTAGTTTCTGCTATTTCATTTTTTTATCTGGCAGAAGTGAGAGTCTGAGGAAATGCAGCTTACACCACTATCTCTTGTGGACCTTCAACAACACCAACAGAATGATCTTTCATTAACAGTACTAATAACACCGTTGCACCCTTACATCCTGCTGTAGCCCAAAGCAGAGGTGGGATTCAGGTCTGACAAGGTATTTGCCGGAACCTCAGCCAACTGCTTCATAGTCCGTGAATCAAATATTTTCTCTTTTTTTTTTTTTAATGTTGTACCAAGTGTACTAGACCACACAAACCTCCTGAGAGTAGGGGAAAAAGGAGTGGAGGTAATCAGGTAGATGTCAATGTATAATTACTTTGGGAAAGCAGTTTTAAACTGTGCTGAAATGTAGCACTGTCTTCTTGCTCATGAATAATAAAAGGTCTGATTTATCTCCAGCTGTAGCTCATTCCTGGCCCAGCTGTGAATTTGAAGTGAATACATTTTTATGATCAGCCCTGAGCCATAAACAGTAAAGCTGTACACAAAAGACAGAGGAGATTAAAAGTATTTTCCACGTGCTGCTGGGAGGGGAGGGGGCGGGAAGGGGTCAAATCACAAATTAAAAGAACAAAGTACGTAAATAAAGTCTGTTTTGGAAATTATAACATAGTTTGAGCTACACAATGAATTGTTGTCCTATGTTATTCATACTGTTATGCACATCACATTAAAAAAGCTCATGGGTAGCCATGTAATATGTTCTTTAAGGGAGTCTGACATCTTGTGCTCTATACTTACGTGCGGATAAAGTAATTCAAAGAGTGGTTGCAAATTTGATGCGGATGATAAAGTTACTCAAATAGCGGGTGGGAATCTGACACAGATCCATTCATTTTTGCAAATTTACAGTCAACAAATTGGAAATGATTCATGTAAGCCCACCAAGAAAATCATGTGATGTGATATTTCCAAGGATTCCTCGTTAACACACTAACATTTTAAGATCAACGTGTGATCACTATCACAGGGTATGAAATTGCATTAACTAAGGTTCGATGTTGTACCTAAACGATGCTCAAATTCATCTCCACCCAGACAACAAATCACGGAACCGAGAGAACATCTGAAGGCCGCAACAACACTCATATCGCTGGTGAAGAAAAACTACGTACAAAAAAGGCTATGGCCCCAATTAGGTGGCGCACCAGCCACTGGCCCAAATATCAGGCAGGAGATTCATCCTAAAACGTGGGTATAACTAACAATTTTAAACTCACTGACCTCTCTAAATCACCACAGTCGTCAAATGCAACCATTTCCAAATATCCATGCTCAAAAAACGTCAGCTGAGGTCAGCAAAAACAAATAAGAAATGGTGCTCACAAGCCCAAACTCCTCACTTACTCTCTCCGTGGCCATGACTTCCAATCTATTGCAAATTGTTATGTGAATAATGATTTGCACCTCCCATTACCAACCTAAGGGTCTATTGGCAGTGCCTTCACCTGCCTTCATCCATTAGTTCTCCCACTGAAACCATACAAATAATCTAAGCAACAAAACCTGTCCTGTGCCCCCTCAGACATGCTCAAACCACCAAACCAGCCACAGTGTTTGACACCAGCCACTGGCTTGGTATTGTAGTAGTTTACTGCCTACCTTAGTCGCCCTCCATAGCACAGAACTCATATTTCACCCTAACATACTTTTCCAGGTTGTTTTCTAACATTTCAGTTTAAACTCTCTACTCACGATCTCCTTTTTCCTTTTCAGTCTGGCTTCTGAGCAACAATTTAATGGAAACCCATCCGTATCCATGTTTCAAACGTCATCACCTCGGCGCATCACAATCACTTTTCCTGTATCCTTGTTCACACTGATGTTTCTATTGATTTTGTCAACGTCCACCACACGTCCTCAATATCGTATCGTGCTTCTGTAGTTGTGACGTAGTCTGCTTTCAACTGGTTTTCATGATGCCTATGAAATCACCCTTTCCTAATGTCTTGCTCATTTTTGCTTTCTATTACGTTTTATTAGTACTTATTGATGTCCTAATGGTACCTATGTGTGGGCATCTTTTCTATAAATGGAGAGGACATTTGCTTGTGTTTTGTGAATCATGGCATTTTAAGTGTTATTTTTGCACCTCGCATAGTAATGCCTATGCATCACACCTTTCCTGCTTCATACTTTGGTACAGTATACTGGTTAACAGATGGCGCGGGTTGCACTCTCTCAGGAATGTGGCAAAGTGGTGAATTGTCTGTAAATTACAAGACTGTGCCAACCAGGATATCCAACACTAAACTTTTAATGCACATATAGCCAGTGCCTCTACTTTGCCTCTGGGGATACCTATTTTGTTTACCCCTTGTTCGTTTACATATGCAAGACAGGCAAATACCTCATAGCTTACCCTAGAAAGCTCAAGCAGATGACTAAACAATTGGCTGCACAATTTATAATTGGATTCACGTGGTTACTTAAACTTTTCACAGGCACCTGAAACAGAGGTCACACGTTATGTTGGATTGGATTTTATTTACTACTCTCCATTCTTTCCCTCTATGTGCATCCTTGATCAAGGTCCCACATTACATTACTCACAGTTCACATAAGGATCTAAGAACTTGTTTCGAGTTCATCCTATTAAAAGATCCAAAAATTGGCATCATTTTGCAGATCTCTGTGATTGCTACAGCTTCACTTTGAGCAAAATATTTCGTCCTACGTGGTTGTGGTCAATCGCTGTACTGACATGCTACTTCCTTGAATCCCTGCCGTTAGTTTCTTTTCACTCATCCTGCACTATACTTTCAGTCACACTTGATAGTTTGCTGGTATTACTTCACGCAAGGCAATGCAGGTCATTCAAACCTGTGAAATGGGTGGCATCCTGGTAGTCCACTTGAAATTCTATTTATTTCAGGATCTTTCTCATCAGAAGCTCTCCTACTGAGGAAGGAGGTTTGGGAAGTTTTTTCCAGGTCTTTGAAATTACCAACGGTTGAATATTACAGTATTAGGTTTATTGTGATTCAAAGATAACTTGCTCATGATATATCTTGCAACATGGTCAAAACCTCAGTAATGCCTTGTACATAGGCGCTCAGAATGTGGACAAATTTTCCCTGCATCCTCCATCATTTCCAGAGAGAGTGGGAAGTCCCCACGCCCACAATCTTGGAAAATTCTAAAGGCATTGTCCTGTATCCATTACCCTCCAGTCTGCCTCTGATAAGGATGTTGTGCTGAGGATCAGCCAAAAGGATCTAGAGGAACACAGGTTCGAACTAATCTACTCGCCCGGCAATACCTTGGCTCAAAGGCCCACTGCATATTGCCCATCGAAGACACTAGTCTGGAACATCCACATCACAAGACCCCTGGACAGCCTGGGTGTGTAGACAGTTTCTTCACATATCTGAGAATGAAGGAGTTACGATCGCAAATGTATCCTCCGTATAAATTTGTCTCACATCCATAACCCACACCTTTGCTTCTCCCAAAACAGATCAATGATATCAGCCTGACGTATACGGGGACGCAAAAGGAGTAAAGATACCATTACCACACCTGTTCGAATGAAATGTTGTGTTTCACTGTTTAACACTCACTAACTAGAGCAAGTATAGGATATTTTTGGTCCAGGTGACTGCTCAAGGTAGGTAGATGTTGCCCCATATAAAAGTGTGTACCCAGGTTCCTGGCAGCTGTGGTGTCTGTTATTCTGCCCTGCTGGCATAGAGAATACTTACCAATATGGAAACCTTTCAACTTGTATTGTACCACATCATATCACTGTTGTATGTAACACTCAGACACTGTTACCAAGCCATACCCATGCAGACGAGTACCACTCACAGTGTTGGTAGTACACACAGTGGGTAAAATGGCTTAAGCACACTTGCAAATTTTCACATAACAGAGTGCCTGGGCATACTAATATGTAGCATTTGCAAGAAAAAGCATGGTATTTTTTTTAGCAGACATAATCAAGTGGGATATATTAATACGGCTCCTGTGATGAATGCATGCTTTGCTTATTGAACATTCACCCTCACACATGACCAGACATCTCCTTCGTTATGTTCACTATGAGCTACGCCTGCAACTCTCCGGCTAGTCTCGGTTAACTCGACCTTCTTGGGAGCTTGCACGCACATGCAGCAAAATGAACCCTACAATACTGCAATGACTGGACCATTCATCAAAACAGCACAAGCTGGGTTTTATGCTTTACAGTTCGTCTTTGCTTTTAGGTGACTGACAGCCGAGACCAGGAACTGCGCCCCCCTTCCCTAAGCAAAATGAAGATATCCCAAAAATGAGTTATCACAAATATGTTTTTGTTTCAAGGCTAAACGGGCTGCGCGTAACCAGACACTTGATGCTGCTCTTTTGAGATTGTTCCTCGATGAGGTACATTTACAAATAAAACCCCACTGAAAAAAACGGGGAAAAGCTGCTAAACGGATGCACGGATGACGTCTTGGTGGCTCTCATTTGGACTGAGCATCAAGCCGTCTACCGGAACCGCTCTCGTTTCTTTCATATGTGTGACATTATTGTCAGCTCACTCGGGAGAATCTCGGTTTAATCCTACTTTGGGATGCAGCGTTGAGTGAGTCCATTTGCTTTCTGCGGCAGACGGCCGTTTAATTCCTTTCCAGAATCTGCATAGACACAAAGGAAGTTCATCTGTGCATCACCGGCCTCGTGTAAAACTGCGCAGCTTCTCCAAGTTCACAGACATTTTGTGTTGAAATTATAAAAGACGAGGCAAAAGGTTTAAACCTCAAGGTACCCTGCACTCCGCGGACATTGTTATAAAGAGCACGTTTCCATGGAAACCCGCGGAGCTTTCTACAGAAGGAATGAGGTAAACCATTTCAAAGTCATACTTTTAACGCTTTCCTGCCTTTCCAACAGAGAGCCTGGCAGCGAGACATTACCAATGTCAAATGCTACTGTCAGGATGAGTGGTGCAGCTCGTCCATGTCTTTACCCTACTGGCACTCGCCTCGTGAGGGGTGGCACGTGGGCCCCTGCATCCCTTGTAGTGCATGGTATAGCAGTCCCTTTTTACAGTGCTTAATTTGTAAAAGAATAAGTGCCGGGCCCAAAGTTTTGCTATGGAGCACGCAGATGGGTGTACACATACTGTATGCGAAAAAGGGAATTGTCTATTTGTTGGATTCTGATAGCCCCTCTTCAGTCTGAGATTTCTTTGTGCGCCCTTGTTTCACCTGTCACTAGTAGGCCCAGGTGAAGTTTTGCACACAAAAGATATGAACGCAGAGTTCCACAGTAGGGATGGAGGATCTAGTCCCAATCGGGAAAATATTGTGACTAGATTCTCCATCCCTACTCTGGAACTGTGCATCCATACCTTTTGTGATTTATATGGGAGTATTATGCACAGGACCATTCTCTTTGATAAATCTCCCACCACATAGGCCCTCCCTGTTTTTTGTTTTGAAGTTTTGCACACACCAGCAAAGTGAGCTCAAATTAGAAGAGTTTGCTTTGTGATGCACACAAGGTTGCATGACTACACCAAGGTGTAGGTAAACCCCCTCCAGCCCAGTAGAACTCAATATTTTGGGGGCTGAACCCTTTCTGTGAGTCGAACTCCGAATTTTAGTTTCGGACTGCTGTCGAGAGGCTTTCCTAGGGTGTAGTGAACACAGGCAGCGGGCATCATGGATTGTGGTGCCAAAGCTGATGGTGGAGGGCGGCAGGCAAAGACTATGGTCGTTACCCACCAGTCGGGGCTTGGAAAGTGTGCTTTAAATGGATAGGTGCTATCAGATAATTTCATTTGAAAAGAAGTACACCGGCGGCTAGATTCTGAGCAGAGCACCGGCAGCAGGACACCGGCGGCTAGATTTTGAGCAGGACTCCGGGACTCATTCATTTGCAGATTAGACCACCATATAATGGAACAGCGAATCAGGGAACGCCCCCAGATTCACTCCCGGACGGGACCTGCAAATGAGAAACATGAGCAAACCTGGAGCACAGCCTCGGTGGGTATGCGCCAACGTTTGCGAAGCTTTCCCGCAGTAACTGGACACGTAAACTTCCACCAACTAAAGGTAGGCAGGCATATGTGGTACACGTAATGTGCCGTGGAACAACCACACCCAGAATTTTGTGCTTGTACTGGGAAGGGATTTCTCCACGTGGAAAATGCATTTTCTTGTACGGGAGGAAATGGGATACTGCATGTTCCCCCTGCCCCTAGATCCACAATCTGTAAGCCAGGAAGAGGAGGTGACTCGGGGACTGAATGTGTGCAATGTAAGTCTGCTCAAGAGGCGCTAATGTTACCCGATGTTTGTCTAGCGCCAACAGTAGGGGGAGCAAAGAATGCAGTGCGGCAGCTGGCGCTGCAAATACTGCCAGACTGTCGCAGGAGTGAGGAGGGTCCCAGTTAAGATATATTTTTAATGTAGTGCTGATAACCCTTGTCCCGTTCTGGTGTGTGAAGATATATACTTAACAGGTGCAATGCCTTTTTAAGGATTTTTAGGGCCCATCGACAGAAATATTTTGAGGTCCCTTTTAGTAACAGTTTTGCGTTTTAGTACCGACTTTGGCGCTAACTGTAACTCGCAAACAAACATTTGGAAACATGTTTTGCATAAAACTTTTCAGGACCAATGAAAATCGTTGAGATGACACTGGGTAAAAAGAGACAGAGGGAAGAAGACAGGTTCAGCTAGAGAACAAGACAGGGGCGAGCTAGAGCGATAATATGCACTTTGCCAGCGGAGCCCTGGAAGGTGGGGCCCTGGACAGCTGCACACTTTGCCCGATCCTTAAAACATCTCCGCACAGGTGTACGCCTTCGGGATTCGCACGGTTGTGCGCTGTCCTTTCCAAAACTAGCTTCAGAAGACGAGGCTGCAGCCGCAGCTCACAGACGCGTGTACGGAGAGCTGTATGGAAACGGCACCTCCGAAGTGTCGCTATCCAATTAGTCTTAAACCTGGAGAGGTGACATTTAGGTGCCAAAGCGACAAGGTGCGGGAGTGTGAAAGGGGACAGTTAAGCTCCACAGACGCTCGCTTAAGCCTGACAGATGGCTCAGAGACCCGTCGCCAAGTCTCCCTGCTTGATTTGTAGTGTGTGCACCTGTGTCTAGAGCTGAAGACAATCCCGAGCGGTAGCACAAAGCATTTTTTAATTTCAGTTTCAATCGTTTTTGTTGTCGTTTTGGAAGGCATACATAACATTCAAGGCAGGCATTCCCACCAGAGCAATATTTCCTCCACTAACCCCTCCACGACAAGAACTCATTAACCTTGGTAATTAAAACATTCTCTGTCTGTCCATCCCTGTAGGAAATCTGCTATTTGGCGCGCCTTCACATCTGTTCTTCAGCATCGAGGGCGATCCATGGTATAGGCTCAAGGCACATCTCCTCACTCAATCCCAGAACCCGAAGGCTTGTCGGGCAAATGAATCCTCTAAACTCACCATTTGAGATAGTCTACTATGGACTTCAAGGTTTTTCAAAAAAAAATGTGATCCAGTCCTAGGTAGCTGTTTGCCAATTGTCCATGCCATATCGAGGAGGCATGGTCTCTGGATCTGCAGTTCATATGATGATACCTGATCTAGCATTAGACGACTAGTATCACTTGTTTGGCTGTTGACAAATGCGATATTGTCTTCCTCTTGTTGTCTCATTTATTTCCCTACAGTTTACCTTCATTGTAGCCAGCTGGAGGATACAAATATGTCTGGACCTCTCCCAGTCTCCATAGGATGCAATGCAGCAAAATACTACAGTATTAATAGTAGCATTATAAACTTCAACCCCAAAATCCCATCTAGCGTCCTAATTCATCTTGGTGGGGGCATACCTGTTAGTTAATAGATGAGGCTTCTTTTGAACCCACTTCTCACATTTCCGGGTACAGTTGTCTAGGGAATTTGGTTTTGGCACTGTCAACATGAAATCGACGTCTGGGGAAGGTCTTCACCACTACAAACACACTTGGATACCTTTGATTTATTTCATCTTCATTAACAACAAGGGGTAATGCTCAACACTCCTCCATATCATATCCTGTCAATTCCCTGCAGGATGCGTATCATTCCACACTCACTTTCTTGCTCTTCAACCACCCTCTTGGAAAATAACCTCCTATCCATGTCACAGCCCAAGTCATATCTCTGTTATAAATGTAATAACACAATATATTATTTCATTTATAATCATTCATTCAATTCTTAAGGTTACATTAATTTTACTCCAAGTTCCCACTCTAACCTACTTTGTCAAGTAGCATCTCCAGTCTGCATTCGAACCCTGCATGGGAATCCTTGAGTCTACCCAGAACACTTTTACTTTAGAGCCTGTCTCTCTTCCATTTCAAGTCTGATGAAGGAAATCGCCAATCCTACCTCACAATTTGAATTACCTACTGAGGACAACCACACCACGTTACTGTAAAATATGGAATTACGAGCATCTGCTCAAAATTAGAATAAGCCTCAGTGAGTCGCAGCTATGTATTAATTAGTATCCATCATGCCATGTCACGAGAGATGCATATATTTTGCAAACATGAATGAAAAGGATGTAAGTGAGTTTGATGCAGGTGCTATGGTGTTACTTGCAGCCTAGCTGAAGCATGAAATGAAATTCTCCACACTTTTCCAAGTTCTGCTCCACCACACCTACCACAGCTCTCCTCCACTTCCCGGTGATCTCAGTCCACCACCCTCTTACCAGAGCATCCACTGCAGGTTTTGACACAGGGGAAATTCCAAACCTAAGTTTTCTCAACCCGCCCTGGTAAATGTCCACACTTATGCCAATTTCTCCCACTCCTTCCTTTTCCACCTGTTTGACCTTCCTACGTTGCTTCTCCCCATCACAACCCCATGCCATTTTCTCACATGGTCCTTCATGCTCAGTCATCCATGCTCTACCACGGCACATACTTTCCGTCAGGTTATACTACAGGCCTGGCCACCTTCACCAGTCTCAATATGAGTTTATAGCAAACACATTCCCCATAAAGCTGTAAAAAAACGGAGACACCCAGAAAGCTTGTCAATTTGTGAAGTAGCAAGAAACGAGAACTGAGAGTGGTTGTCTAGCAACCGCTGCTATCTAGGTAAGAAATGTTTTTTTCTTGAATTCTAATTCCAGAATCCATACATCCATAAGTAGGCCAATATTTCAGGATAACTAAAACGTTTTTGGCTAGCTAAACTACTTCCCACGAACGATGACAATCTGAAGAACACTCAGACAAACTATGATGGCCGATGATTTCCAGAGTTGGCACTTTGCACAATGTGTCCTCGTAGTGAAGAGTCTGCAGATGAATGTTCCTGTCAGCATATGCCACGTTTTATACCCTAGCTGGCTAAATTTCAAAAGACAGGGCTTACTAATGACGAAGGTTGCGTACATTCAGAGGAGGCTAGTTTCAGAAAACTTTTACTCCCAACCTATCTGTATATAAAAGCTGAATATTTCCAGTATGGCTTGGAATCTTCACTTTGTAAACGGCCTGATCATCTGCCACAGACCACCTAGATTACAAGTTACCCTCAGGGCTAGTGCCTTATTTGATGAGAATGGTGCAGTGGAAGCTGAGCTCAGACAAAGGATAGGGTCTTGCCTACTCTGCAACCGACTGCTCTGTGTCACCATATCCCGTCAGTCATTTGAAAATGTCCAGGGGACATCATAACCCCCCATCTTACCCTCACTGATATTTGCTCTTAACAATACTAGCCTTTTAAATGTGAAATTATTCTTTAAATAACATCTCAGGTCACTAAAATGGGTGAGGACTGATATAGGGGAGGATATAGGTATTTAATAATAAAGGTTTTTTTGTATCCAAACAGAAAAGATTTCCAGAAAATCATACACACTAATGGGCGGGAAATAGACTTTCCGAAAGCTAGTACAGGTGAGAAAAGCATTTTCACAATGTCTTGGGACAAAATGAGTGCATTTCAACCCACTTTTAAGTGATAACGCATGTTGATTCGGAGGCACTTATTGCTGATGTAAGGAACCAAACGTCCTTGGTTCAGGGAGGCATGCACTACCTATCTTAAGTAGAATTATTTCATGAGGTATTACAATGCTATTGTTGTTATGCAGAACTGCTGCTGGAGGCCTGAGTGTGTAGTCAAAGTAAATGTCTGCTAGCTGAACTGGGTATTTCTCTGGAATTGAAGCAGTATCTGTCGGTACCTTTGACATCAGTACCTAACCTGAGGGAAATTTCTGCTGTCTGAACCTGCAAAGTTTCTGTGACCTGGAAACTACCCCTGCTCCCTGCGGCCACAGACTGCGAGTTATGTGCATGATTTCCATTTCCCAAAATGTCCCTGCTAAATAGTTACTCAGCCAGATTACAAGACTGGGCAAATGTTGGGGCAGGACAGGATGGGAAAATAGAAGTTTGTGGCGAGAAGCCATGGGGTGCCCATAGACCTACAGAAAGAGTGCGGTGCTCTTGTACTCTTCCTTTTGTGCCAATAGGATATGAGAATTCGGGTACTGACATTAATAACTAATGTTAAACTGATCTCACCAGTGTTCGATGCTTGCTGCATATTAACGTGTGAGAAATACACAATTATTCATCAAAGGTATTTGACTCTACATTAGGAAGTAAAAGAAAACAGAACTATTCATTGTAGTTAGAGTCATGATAGTCCTACAATTGCTAGAGATTTTGTTCATGCCCAACACTAGCTACACCTCTCTCAAATACATTGTGAAAATCTTAACTCGATAAGCTACATATTCATTCTCACTTATACATTCTGCAAATACTAAAGCGCCTTTAATTTAGGTTCGAAGGCCTAAAAGATTATATGATTCAGTGTACAACACTGTGCCAGGCCCACAACAAAGAACCTGTACAATCTCTCTTTCACATAATGTGCATGCTATAAGAAGTGGCAGTCGCACAACCCCTCAACGATGCCTAGCAACGACTGGCAGATGGGTTCTTAACCCATAGTCATGGGGCGAGTGTGGCCCACCTCCAAGCATTGAGGTCCAACTCGAGTGGGGAGCAAGCAATGAGCCCTCCTCTGGTAGGGGAATTGGGCTGGACTAGTGAAGAAGGTGGGGGGTGAGCAGATGTAGATCTGTACAGTTTAGTTCTGCCAGCATTGTTGGTACATATGGCGGACCCACATGGCCAACTGACAACCTAGCTTAAGCATCGTGGGAACTGGAAATAACGTATTACCTTTATCTGCTCTTCCAAAGAAGGACTAGGTTTTCCATAACGGAATATGTGCCGGAAGATGCAAAGGCTACCTCATATACAACGGGTTATGTCTAAATCAAATAAGTGAAACCCTCATTATGATGTGACAACATTTGATATTATATATTTAGTACGGGGTAACTGACTAACGCTCCACGAACACAAAATGGCATGAAAGACCGAGGCGGTGAAATGAGGCATTTCTCCTCTGTATTTCATAAAATTAACTGAACCCATGACCAGGGAAGCATCTGGCAGGCAGGCAAATCACTGGTCAAAAGTCTATAAACCTTCTGACTACCTACTGAATGTTCCATGGAACATGGGGACATAATAGATCATACAAGGCAACAGTAAGAAAGGACACTAAGTACAAGAAGTACATATGGTATGTACTACTAAATACCATCCTGAAATATTTAGGTGAAACTAAAATGAAAAAAAGCAAAGCTAGTTATGTGCTGTTTGTGTTGCATGCACAAAGACACTATTAACGCCACTTCCGTTCCTCCTGGTATTTACTAATTGAATGGTTTGACTGTTCATACTAAGGAAGATGTTACTGTTTTGCAGCTCAAGCACAGTTGCCAACAAACTGGCAAGTCCAAATCAATCTCTGGTTAGAACATCAATGCTCATCAATCCTCTGGTTAAAAATACTCATCTTTGTGTATGTCCACAGAGAATGTAGTACC
Organism: Pleurodeles waltl; assembly: GCF_031143425.1. NCBI lineage: Eukaryota > Metazoa > Chordata > Amphibia > Caudata > Salamandridae > Pleurodeles > Pleurodeles waltl. Next base: position 1,419,304,126 of record NC_090445.1, read on the forward strand.
TGTTACTGACCATCATCTGATGTCGAAAATGAGGAGCTTAGGAGTGAGCAGCATCCCGTGGTCTAATGCAGAGGACTTCACAGCATAGGAGTTGCCGCTTGTATTCTACAACTCTGGGATGCGGTTCTAAGATGTCTTCCAGCACGATCCTAAGTATTACTGCTGAGGTGAGGTGACCAGTGAAATCGCTGGTTATTCGTGTGGCATTGGACGTCTGTTTACAGATGTGTCTCCTTAGCCTCATTAAAAAAGTCCCACATCAAATGTGGCTGCAGCTCCCTTTACGTACTGGAACAGAGATCTAAGGTACTGTATTAATTCTGAAAATATGTTTGTTAACTCTCTGGGCCAGAACAAAGACATATACTCACGGAAGCAGAGTTGGGTATTCAGTCGATTTGCACGCCTTGGGATAACAGGTTAGCAAATGCACCAAATATGGCACAAAATTACTATTCTATTCATGCTGCAAGGAACATTAATAGTATTTCATTATTGCAAAAATGCCAAGGTAGCCCTTTAAAAAGCCTGCCAGGTGTAACAGGAATGGAATGGAAATATATGAATAAAGCTCAACATTCAATCCTAACGGCCTCCAGGAAGTAGGAACCGCTGACAAACAACAAATAAAGCCCCGGGATGGCCAATCAAAGCAAAAGGAAGTTTAAAAGGCTTTCCTAAAAGAAGTGAGAGCCAATAGATTTTCATTCCCAGCCGCAAAGAATGTCATAACTAGGGACCAAGCAATGCGAGGGAGCGGCTTTCAAACCCAAGCGATCTTTGTACGTGCGATGGAAAAAAGAAGCGGGGAACTGGATTACGAGTTTCTTTCTGAGTGACATTACTTAAATGAGAAACAAGCGAGGACATCTGAAGTCTGTAGAAAACTCTGTGCAAAGGGCTTTCTTCCAAAAAGAAATAAGCAGTTTCAATATATTATGCTATTATCATAATTTCGCATTTATGGTTCACGTGTCAGCACCAAATGAGATTGTGGAGGACTTTCCTGGACTCTAGTTTCAATCACTTGCAGTGCCGAAAAGGATGTACAACAAGTGTGCTATGTGTAACCTTTTAGCACTAGAGCACAATCTGAACAATACCCAGTACAAAATGCATTCTAGTGTATATCCCATTAGTCCACAGTACTGTACAGTGCAACCCTTTAAAACATATATATTTATGTTTCACTAAAAGGCAACCTGGTTTTGATTTTAAAAAAAGTGCACAACCACTCTATATTTTGCAGAAACTATTCACAAGATAAAACCGCTAATCACCCTTTAAACCTGTTTCACTATCAGTGGCGGCTGGTGAAATTTCAAAGTGGTGCGGCATGAAAATTATTCTCGAGATTCAGCAAGCAAGCAACATTTTATAGTCAGAAAAACAAAAGGCTGCTTGATGGGGATAGAGGGATAACTGTTTTCCAAATCAAGCTGAGACTAAGGGCCTGATTACGATCTTGGTGGATGGGATACTCATTACAAACATGAAGGATATCCCATCCGCCCACGGAGCATCCCATCCGCCATATTACAAGTTTCGTTATATCCTATGGAACTTGTAATACGGCGGATGGATATACTTCACGTTTGGGACAGAGTATCCCATCCGCCAAGATTGCAATCAGGTCATATGTCCTTTAATTGTTATTACACTATTTATTTTTGTAATTACTCATAGTATGATAAAAACGCATTGAAAGCCTGCGCACAAAACAAACACTAACCTGTTGAAAATGTAATCCTTGAAAAAATGTATCACCAGTGAGTGAATCCAAACACCAGCCATGAAGCGCTTTATGGAAAACGTGAACACCACATCCACATGGGAAAATGGAACGTTATTTGAGCTTACTTTTTCTGCAACTTGACACAATGAAGAGAAGGTTCAGAAATAATAATATGGCTTAGTCCAAAGAAAGCGGTACTGCAGCAGCAAGAGCCAAGGGAAAGGAAAAGTAAAACATTGTAAAGCTGGAAGCTTTCCAGTAATTCGTAGGCATACCACTCATCCTTAACTAAATATAAAAAAAAGCCAAATGTCATGTGCAAATCTAGATTCAGAAACATTTATTTGTTTACTTTTTCTGCAACTTATATGTGCAAGATAACTCCACAACAGGGAGAACTGCGTGTGGTGGCCTGCATGCTTGCCTCCTCCAGGACTGAGTTGCGGACACACCTTAACTCTTCTCTGCGCCCTCACGCACACAGCGGTCATGCAGAGGCGGCAAAGACAACCCTTGAGCCGTGACACCTTGCAGACATAACCAATCACTATGCTTCTAAACAGACTGACGAAGTGACTTTTATGTTTTTAGTTACTGGTCCAGCCCTGGCGTGTATACAGGCTTTCCAGGGGTTTGATACTTGAGCTAATCCTTGCCAATCCCAACGCTGCTTTCATGCTCTGTATTACAACACATAGGTTGAAAGCTGCAACGGAATTGGCTGGGTGGTCAAGGACAGCATTCCCTTGGAGTACAGTGGGACTGGGCCTTTGTCCCTCTGGCACTGCATGGATTTGGAGCGCACATGTATGCATCTCAGGCTGGTTGACTTGAATGCAATGGTCAGTCTGACATGCACAGTTCAATTCACGAAAGTAGGTATCCATCCAGCCTGCCAGTCATCAGGATAAAGTCACATGCTTGCACTTGCATGGGCATGCCTGTCCCATGTTACAATGGCTCTCTCCACTACCTACATACAGTGTGTGACGGCTCCCAGAAGGGGCGGGGGCACTGCCCTTTTGCCCCTGAAGAGGAACTGTCCCCCGCTTCCTATGAGCTCACTCCCCACACTGCGACATGTTCCTGCGCATTACATTTTTGGTGGTTAATATTTAGGGCCCCTGGAATTATGCAATTGGGGACGGCTAAACTAGTGCATGCAGCAAGAAAATGCAATTTATGCAGCACAATGCTGCTCATTTTGTGATGGTATTGCTACATTATTTTGTCATTTTTACACTTTTTGGGCAATGGCTGCACCTCATTATTGCCAGTTTAATATCCCAACATAGCAATAGGTAATTTGTAAGGTGACCAGTCAACCTTTGCAAAGGGCCTTCCACTACACTGCTACACATGTAGATGCATTTTTACCAACATTTCAACTGTTTGAGCTAGAAACAACATGTTTTGTTAAAATCTGCAGATTATGCAGAATTTGACGGATTATGCGGCAAATATATAATTTTGTGAAAAACGCCACAACCACATATTCGCATAATTCCAGTGGCTCTGGTAACGTGTGTACCTTACTCGTTCGTGGCAGAGCTATGTGCCTTATAGCATTATGACTGTTAACCTCAATTTATATTTTTATCATCTGCGATGTTATTGTGACACCTACTTTTTCCAACAAACCTCTGAATATTTGTTATATTACCTTGCACCTCCTTTTTCAGTTTTTTTATGACATGTTTTCGAACTGTGTTGAACAGTCTCTAAAAACACAAACTTATAATAAGTGCCATTTTCACCTGGTTTTCCTATTTTGTTTTTATTTCAACTGATAAAATAAGAGGGAGATGAAAATAGTCGACTAGGATTACCGAATTATTTTTATAGCGCGCCATGGTAATACTGATGCAATAACAGCACGTAATAGCTTCTTTACGGTTTTCATCAGAAATATTTTTAATAAGACAAATTTGCACAGAACTCTATCTTATCAAGTGCAATTCTTTGAAAAGGCGATGTTAGAGGCTAAGTGGATGCGGCTTCCTCTCGCGATAATTATTCCAGTGACCAACAGAGACCTTACAAAAGCAGGAAGCATTTAGCGCTGGAGGAGAATGAGAGGCAATTTACTCGCCAGAAAAACACTTCAAAGAAAAAAGCAACGCGCGCTCCAAATTATGGAAATTGCAGAAAAGAAGCATGCAGAAATCACTCCTCTGCTAACAAAGACTTCCAGCAAAGAGACGGCGTGTGAGGCTGCTTGTGCGGCCTGTGTTTATTTTAAGAGAACATATTATAGCTATTGTACACTAATGAGAGAGGGGGAGGGAGGAAAAAAGTGGGATGGTGAGAAATTGACTGAGGAGGGCGGTGGGGGAGGACTGCTAGAGAGAGCAGGAAAAGAAGCACAGAGATAATGTCAATGCACATTAAATGGGAGTGACATTAAGTGGAAGTTACCCACCGATGACATCATGCTGTGTAACCTACCTCCCACCCTTAGCCAAGGACTGTCTCCTATGTCCTACTAAGGGGAACAATGAAAGGCAAGGAATGAAAAGTAAAGCTTGGAGATCCCTGTTCACTTTCCGTTCCTGCTTTCATGACCCCAGAGACCAAGGGTAGCAAGGGCCTCACCATGGTTACCAAAGTGCAAGCAAGGCGTGGCAGAAAGAAGCCCTACTACCCTTATTTGACGCTCATGTGGAGACCCAGGTGGACACACTTCCATGCCTGTTCTAATTAGTATATCAAAGATGTCCCAAAGGGGACGTTGCCAACATATCAACCTCTACAGGCAGGTTACTCAATAGTAATCTGTAGTATTCTTGGCACAAAGGTTCATAGAGTGTTCCATTAGCGTTATACATTAGAATGTAGTAATGGTTGCTAGGGAATGTTTTGTAGCATGGTTTGGAAGCGATTAACAGCAAGGGCACATTAGGCTTGGACGGAGCTCTCCGAGGTGCATCTACGCATCTGTTTCTGGTTAATAAAAGTCAATAAAGAAACTCCGATACTCCTTTGCTTACTACATTGGATGACGACAAGTTGTCACCTCGGACCAGAGTGAACCCACGACGGCGAGACAGCGAACTTGCGGGAGCATTTGAGGATGGGTGGTGAATGCTGCTGAAGACGAGTGGTAACAAGCAACCAACTTCAAGAAGTGCCGCTGACATTTTTGTGTTGAGGGCACACGTTTTACTTTGTGTTCTGCTCCGACTCGTTTGTGGTGGAGAAGCGTTGGTGGGTGTTGCTACAGTCAGACACGGTCTATTTGCTGTAGAAAGAAGATTCAAACGTCTGACATTTTGGAGGTGTGTTTTCTACATTCGGGTTATCCCCTTCGCTGCCAGGCCTTTTCCCCCTCCTGTGCCGGGCCTTTTTTTGCCTATTTGGGGCAGTTCGCGCTTAGGCTCTCATAACTTTTTGTCCACATAAGCTAACCAAGCCAAATTTGCGTCCTTTTTTTCCAACATCCTAGGGATTCTAGAGGTACCCAGACTTTGTGGGTTCCCTTGAAGGAGGCCAAGAAATTGGCCAAAATACAGTGAAAATTTCGTTTTTTTCAAAAAAATTGGAAAAAGTGGCTGCAGAAGAAGGCTTGTGGTTTTTCCCCTGAAAATGGCATCAACAAAGGGTTTGCGGTGCTAAACTCAGCAGCTTCCCAGCTTTCAGGAACAGGCAGACTTGAATCAGAAAACCCAATTTTTCAACACAATTTTGGCATTTTACTGGGGCATACCCCATTTGTGCAATTTTTTGTGCTTTCAGCCTCCTTCCAGTCAGTGACAGGAATGGTCATGAAACCAATGCTGGATCCCAGAAACCTAAACATTTCTGAAAAGTAGACAAAATTCTGAATTCAGCAAGGGGTCATTTGTGTAGATCCTACAAGGGTTTCCTACAGAAAATAACAGCTGAAAAAGAAAAATATTGAAATTGAGGTGAAAAAACCATCAATTTTTCTCTACGTTTTACTCTGTAACTTTTCCCTGCAATGTCAGATTATCGAAAGCAATATACCGTTACGTCTGCTGGACTCCTCTGGTTGCGGGGGATATATAGGGTTTGTAGGTTCATCAAGAACCCGAGGAACCCAGAGCCAATAAATGAGCTGCACCCTGCAGTGCGTTTTCATTCTATACCGGGTATACAGCAATTCATTTGCTGAAATATAAGGAGTAAAAAATTGCTATCAAGAAAACCTTTGCATTTCCAAAAAGGGCACAAGATAAGGTGTTGAGGAGCAGTGGTTATTTGCACATCTCTGAATTCCGGGGTGACCATAGTAGCACGTGAATTACAGGGAATTTCTCAAATAGATGTCTTTTTTACACACACTTCTATATTTGGAAGGAAAAAATGTAGAGAAAGACAAGGGGCAATAGTACTTGTTTTGCTAATCTATGTTCCCCCAAGTCTCCCGATAAAAATGGTACCTCACTTGTGTGGGTAGGCCTAGCACCCGCGACAGGATATGCCCCAAAACACAACGTGGACACATCACAGAAAACAGAGCTGTTTTTAGCAAAGTGACTACCTGTAGATTTTGGCCTCTAGCTCAGCCGCCACCTAGGGAAACCTACCAAACCTGTGCATTTCTGAAAACTAGAGACCTAGGGGAATCCAAGGAGGGGTGACTTGCGGGGCTCGGACCAGGTTCTGTTACCCAGAATCCTTTGCAAATCTCAAAATTTGGCTAAAAAAACACATGTTCCTCACATTTCTGTGGCAGAAAGTTCTGGAATCTGAGAGGAGCCACAAATTTCCTTCCACCCAGCGTTCCCCCCACGTCTCCCGATCAAAATGATACCTCACTTGTGTGGGTAGGCCTAGCGCCCGCGACAGGATATGCCCCAAAACACAACGTGGACATATCACAGAAAACAGAGCTGTTTTTAGCAAAGTGACTACCTGTAGAGCCGCCACCTAGGGAAACCTACCAAACCTGTGCATTTCTGAAAACTAGAGACCTAGGGGAATCCAAGGAGGGGTGACTTGCGGGGCTCGGACCAGGTTCTGTTACCCAGAATCCTTTGCAAACCTCAAAATTTGGCTAAAAAAAACACATGTTCCTCACATTTCTGTGGCAGAAAGTTCTGGAATCTGAGAGGAGCCACAAATTTCCTTCCACCCAGCGTTCCCCCACGTCTCCCGATAAAAATGATACCTCACTTGTGTGGGTAGGCCTAGCGCCCGCGACAGGATATGCCCCAAAAAACAACGTGGACACATCACAGAAAACAGAGCTGTTTTTAGCAAAGTGACTACCTGGAGATTTTGGCCTCTAGCTCAGCCGCCACCTAGGGAAACCTACCAAACCTGTACATTTCTGAAAACTAGAGACCTAGGGGAATCCAAGGAGGGGTGACTTGTGGGGCTCGGACCAGGTTCTGTTACCCAGAATCCTTTGCAAACCTCAAAATTTGGCTAAAAAAACACATGTCCCTCACATTTCTGTGGCAGAAAGTTCTGGAATCTGAGAGGAGCTACAAATTTCCTTCCACCCAGCGTTCCCCCAAGTCTCCCGATAACAATGATACCTCACTTGCGTGGGTAGGCCTAGCGCCGGCGACAGGAAACACCCCAAAGCGCAACGTGGACACATCCTAAATTTTGGAAAAAAAACAGAGGTGTTTTTTGCGAAGTGCCTACCTGTAGATTTTGGCCTCTAGCTCAGCCGGCACCTAGGGAAACCTACCAAACCTGTGCATTTCTGAAAACTAGAGACCTAGGGGAATCCAAGGAGGGGTGACTTGCGGGGCTCGGACCAGGTTCTGTTACCCAGAATCCTTTGCAAACCTCAAAATTTGGCTAAAAAAACACATGTTCCTCACATTTCTGTGGCAGAAAGTTCTGGAATCTGAGAGGAGCCACAAATTTCCTTCCACCCAGCGTTCCCCCACGTCTCCCGATAAAAATGATACCTCACTTGTGTGGGTAGGCCTAGCGCCCGCGACAGGATATGCCCCAAAACACAACGTGGACACATCACAGAAAACAGAGCTGTTTTTAGCAAAGTGACTACCTGGAGATTTTGGCCTCTAGCTCAGCCGCCACATAGGGAAACCTACCAAACCTGTACATTTCTGAAAACTAGAGACCTAGGGGAATCCAAGGAGGGGTGATTTGTGTGGCTCGGACCAGGTTCTGTTACCGAGAATCCTTTGCAAACCTCAAAATTTGGCTAAAAAAACACATGTCCCTCACATTTCTGTGGCAGAAAGTTCTGGAATCTGAGAGGAGCTACAAATTTCCTTCCACCCAGCGTTCCCCCAAGTCTCCCGATAAAAATGATACCTCACTTGCGTGGGTAGGCCTAGCGCCGGCGACAGGAAACACCCCAAAGCGCAACGTGGACACATCCTAAATGTTGGAAAAAAACAGAGGTGTTTTTTGCGAAGTGCCTACCTGTAGATTTTGGCCTCTAGCTCAGCCGGCACCTAGGGAAACCTACCAAACCTGTGCATTTCTGAAAACTAGAGACCTAGGGGAATCCAAGGAGGGGTGACTTGCGGGGCTCGGACCAGGTTCTGTTACCCAGAATCCTTTGCAAACCTCAAAATTTGGCTAAAAATACACATGTTACTCACATTTCTGTGGCAGAAAGTTCTGGAATCTGAGAGGAGCCACAAATTTCCTTCTACCCAGCGTTCCCCCAAGTCTCCCGATAAAAATGATACCTCACTTGTGTGGGTAGGACTAGCGCCCACGAAAGGAAAGGGCCCAAAACACAACGTGGACACATCACATTTTTTAATAAAAAGCAGTGCCTACCTGTGGATTTTGGCCTGTAGCTCAGCCGACACCTGAGGAAACCTAGCAAACCAGTGCATTTTTGAAAACTAGAAACCCAGGGGAATCCAAGATGGGGTGACTTGCGGGGCTCTGACCAGGTTATGTTACCCAGAATCCTTTGCAAACCTCCAAATTTGGCCCAAAAAAACACTTTTTCCTCTCATTTCGGTGACAGAAAGTTCTGGAATCTGAGAGGAGCCACAAATTTCCTTCCACCCAGCGTTCCCCTAAGTCTCTCGATAAAAATGGTACATCACTTCTGTGGGTAGGCCTTGCGCCCACAAAAGGAAATGGCCCAAAACACAACGTGGACACAACATATTTTTTCACAGAAAACAGAGGTGTTTTTTGCAAGGTGCCTACCTGTGGTGTTTGGCCTGTAGCTCAGCCGGCCCCAGGGGGGGGGGGGGCAGAAATGCCCTAAAATAAATTTGCCCCCCCCCCCCCCCCCCCCCCCCCCCCCCCCCCCCCCCGGGAGCGACCCTTGCCTACGGGGTCGCTCCCCCTGCGTGACATTGGCGCCAAAAAACAAATCCCCGGTGCCTAGTGGTTTCTGCCCCCTTGGGGGCAGGTTGACCTAAACTCAGCCAATCTGCCCCCAAGGGGGGCAGAAATGGCCTAAATACAATTTGTCCCCCAGGGGAGCGACTTTTGCCTGATGGGGTCGCTCCCCATCTCTAAAAAAAAAAAAAAAAGAAAAAAAAGAAAAATTCCCCTGGCGCCTAGAGGTTTCTGCCCCCCGGGGGGGCAGAAATGGTCTAAATACAATTTGCCCCCCCAGGGGAGCGACCCTTGCCTGATGGGTCGCTCCCCATCTCTAAAAAAAGAAACAACAAAAAAAAAAAACACAAAAAAAAAATTGCCCTGGCGCCTAGAGTGTTCTGCCCCCCCCCCCCCCGGGGGCAGTTCGGCCTAATAATAGGCCGATCTGTCCCCCAGGGGGGCAGGAATGGCCTAAAATAAATTTGCCCCCCCAACCCCCACCCCCCCCCCCGGGAGCGACCCTTGCCTACGGGGTCGCTCCCCCTGCGTGACATTGGCGCCAAAAAACAAATCCCCGGTGCCTAGTGGTTTCTGCCCCCTTGGGGGCAGATTGACCTAAAATTGGCCAATCTGCCCCCAGGGGGGCAGAAATGGTCTAAATACAATTTGCCCCCCTAGGGGAGCGACCCTTGCCTGATGGGTCGCTCCCCATCTCTAAAAAAAGAAACAACAAAAAAAAAAAAACACAAAAAAAAAATTGCCCTGGCGCCTAGAGTGTTCTGCCCCCCCCCCCCCGGGGGCAGTTCGGCCTAATAATAGGCCGACCTGTCCCCCGGGGGGGCAGAAATGGCCTAAAATAAATTTGCAATCCGGCTTTTGAAACCTGTGAGAGACTTCGAAGGGAAGGAAATACATTTCCTTCCCTTTGAAGCCTCTCGGGGCCTCCCCCATGGGATTGAAAAAGAAATGCAAAAGCATTTCTTTTTCAATCGCGCTGGAAGCTCTGCTTCCAGCGTGATGGGGGAGACCCTGTGACTAATCAGCGCGCACTCGCGCGCTGACGTCACAGGGGGGGTTGGGGGGTTCGGGGGTGGGAGGGGAAGGGCTTCCCCTTCCATCCCTGACTTGGGGGGGTGGGGGGGTAATCCCACAGAGGGAGCGAGAGCGCTCCCTCTGGGCTCTGTGCACAGGACGTAATGGTTACGTCCTGGGCACAGCAGCACTGTGCCTCAGGACGTAACCATTACGTCCTGGGCACAGAAGGGGTTAAAGAAAAGTGTGTGCACTCACTTTAAAAAATATAAATAAACGGCGGCCATCTTGGTAGTAAAAGAAATAAAGGAAGGACATTCATTTTACAGTTCTTGGTTGATATTCATCGATGGTGGAAGAGTGCCAATTCAGTTTAAACAGACAGCGGCTATCTTGGAGAGATAATTTCAACGAATTGACACTATATCTATGGAAGACCAGTAACATCTATGGAGTGGATATAGTGAGACAATGCCACATTGATGATACAAGGGATTTAATTTTGTTGGGCATTTTTTTGGCCATCTTGCAATTTACAAATTGTATATATATAATACATATTTACATATGTTAGTGAATTGAGAAAAAATTGTAAGGTTTTCAAACCACCATTTTTAGAAAGCCCTGGTGAGCCACATATAACTTGGAGACATTGGTACATTACGTTTGAAACGTATTTAGGAGCCACTGGTGCTGCACGATTTCGACCTGAATGCAAGAAATGTCTTTTGTTACACCCCATTGGGCTTGAAAGAAGAGCTATTTTTAAACATTTACCAGATGTCCTTAATGAGTAAGAAGAACTGGATGAATATGAGTTGGCTGTAAAGAAAATGCCTTACAGGTTTGATGCTCCTCCAAGTCAAGTAGTAGACATACATTTTTTAAAAGAGATCAGCAGACTGGGGAGGATGTGGATGCCTACATCTCTGCCTTGAGGTTGTTGGCTGCTGATTGTCAATTTGGAGAGTTGGGTGACCAAATGATTAGAGATCAGTTTATTTGTCAAGGGTTGGCTAGATCTATTAAACAAAAGTTACTTTCCCTGGATAATCCAACATTGACAGAGACTATTAAGATTGCAAAAAGTATTGAATCGTCAATCAAGTCAATGAAGGAGATAGAAAAGTCAACGGAAAGTAGAGAGAAAATTAGTGTGGTGAGAAGCAAAGATGACCAATGAAGAACAGACAAGTCAAGTTTTCAAGGCTTCACACAAGAATCTAAGAACAGTAAAAATAGTAATTCAAGTGTGTTCTTTAAACAAAGAAATGTATGTTTTAGATGTGGAAATGCTTTACATAAAAAAGGAGTGAAGTCTAGTCCAGCTTTAAACGTTCAATGTAGAAATAGTGGTAAAACTGGTCACTTTGCTAAGGTGTGTCAAAGTGAGCATCGTACGAGCAGTATGGTAACATCAGTGGTGGATGATAATGTCGGGTTGGTAGAAGATTTGATGGGGGGGGGGGGGGGGGGGGGGAAGTCCAGGATATGATGTTGGTGGTTGATGGAGGTGTTGTGAAGTGTGGTGACCCTGAAAGTTGTGTTGATCCCTAGGTACTCATAAGAGTGGGGGATAAACATTTACGTTTGTTTGTGAATTCAGGAGCTAGAATCACGATGATTACACAGGAACTGTTTTATCAGAATTGGAAGGACCGCGTACTGTTACCACCTGATTGAGGTCCGGTTTCTTATGATGGAAGAAGAACTGATCTTCAAGGCTATTTTGAGGAAGTTATGGAATTCAAGGGAAGGCAGATTTATGGAAAAGTTTATGTAGCAGCTAAAGGCCTAAACAGTCTAGGTTGGTTTCACCAAGTTCTGTTTGGTATGGTGTTATGACCAGGTACTGGAGATTAGGTAACAATGATTAGAGATTCTGACGAGATTGAAGATCTTTTGAATGATTTCCCTAAAGTTTTTTTCTGAGGAGTCGGGAAGAATAAAAAGGTTTAAACAAAGAATCAAGGTTAAAGGAAATGCTACGCCTGTTAAGCATAAACTGAGGAGTGTGCCATTTAGCATCAGAGATGAATTGGAGAAAGAACTAGTGGGTTTACGCGATAAGGTAATTATTGAACCCATTAAGTCCTCATTATGGATTTCTCCTTTCGTGGTCACGAAGAAAAAGAATGGGGAGTTGAGAGTATGTGTGGACCTGAGAGCACTGAACAAAGATTTGGGTAGACGCACATCCTTTGCCGAAGATCAGTGAATTGTTGTCTCCTATTAAAGATGCTAAAGTTTTTACAAAGCTTGACTTGGCCAGTGCTTTCCATCAGGTTGAGTTGGATCCAGAATCGAGGTATTTAACAGCATTTGTGTCACCAATAGGGACTTTTCAATATTGCTGCATTACCTTTGGTCTGGCATCTGCAGCTTCAGTTTTCCAAACGATAATGAGTTCTCTATTAAAAGATGTTTCTAGCGTGCTAGTGTTTCAAGATGATGTCTTAATATATGCGGATAGCCAACTTGAACACAACAAGATTTTAAGACAGGTGTTGGAAAGGTTTTTGTCTCATGGGATTGTTCTCAAAAGAGAAAACTGCCTGTTCATAAAATCATCTGTAGGATACCTAGGCCATGTAATCTCAGCAGATGGTATTTTTTACGAAACCAAGTATGGTCGATGCCACCAAAGCTGCACCACCACCCAAGGACAAAGTTGGTGTCAAGTCATTTCTGGGAATGTGTGAATTCTATTCTTGTTTCTTTCCTGATTTTGCAAACAGAGTCAGACCAATATCTAATCTGTTGAAGCATAGAGTAGGTTTTAAATGGGATGTTGAATGCGCTAAGGCATTTGAGGATAAGAAACAACAACTAGTTAGCACAGAGGAGTTAAAGCCTTATGATCATGATCTACAGTGTTGTTTAACAGTAGATGCAAGTAACATAGGCGTGGGGGCAGTGCTAACGCAAACAAAAATGGTGTTGAGAACACTATTGGTTTTGCAGCAACGGTGTTAAGGGAGCCTGAAACCTACTTTTCCGTAATCGAAAAAGAATTGTTGGCTTGTGTGTGGGCAGTTGAGAAATTTAGAAATTATATTTGGGGCAGACATTCAGTGTTGAAAACTGACCATAAACCACTTGTTTTGATTCTCAATGGCACTAACAACAAGCCTGGAACTCTCAGAATTGCAAGATTCACGTCTAGGGTTATGCAATAATATTTTGAGGCCAAGCATATTCAGGGGGGCAAGACTGTCAGAGCAGACTATTGTTCACGATTTCCTGTTGAAAGCAATAGCACTTGTGATGAAAGTGTAGAGGATGGAAGCTGTTTGATTGCTGATGTTGAAGTGAAACAGGTGTGTGTCTGTTCGGAATGTGAATGGAAAAAAAATTAGATGCTGACAAAAATATGCGTGAGGTTATGAGGTGTATCAAAGAGGGGTGGCCTCATGAGAAAGAGGTGGCGTTTAACATTCAACTGTTTTGGAAAGTTGCTGATGAGTTGAACACTGAAGATAGTTTACTCATGAGGGATGATAAACTTATTCGACCGGAAGAACTGAGGCATGTGATCAAGGAGGGAGCTCATGATGGTCATTTGGGAGCAACACTGGCCAAAAGAAGGATACCTGAATTTTGTTGGTGGCCACATATGGACAATTACATTTATCAATTGGTGAAAAACTGCACTATATGTTCTAATAGTGATAAAACCTTTAAAACAGTCACTTCTCCACTGGTCCCCATAGAGTGTCCATCGGGCCCACGGAAGAAATTGAGGGTTGATTTAGTTGGTCCTTTCCCATTCTCTCAACTTCAATCTTAGGTATTTGTTGGTCGATCATTATTCGAAATGGCCTTATGTAAAATTTGTTCAAGAACCCAACATGAATTCATTGATTATGTTCTTAAGGCAGAATTTCATGAGTAAGTGGTTTCCTGGTGAAGTGGTTACAGACAATGGTGTACAATTTGTGTCTGAGGATTTCAAACTTTTCATGAAAGAAGGTTCTATGAAACACTTAAAATGTTCCCTGTATCAACCACAAACCAATGGTTTGGTTGAGCGTTTCAATCGCATGTTGGGAGAATGCATTAGGTGGGCATTAAAAAATAGATGTGAGGTGAGCGCATCAGTACAGGCTATGTTGTGGTTTTATTGGCTCATACCACATTCCACCACAGGGGTTACCCCATTTGAAGCTCTTAGCAGGAGAAAGCCAAGTACACAAGCGAGTCCAGGGTGGATGACCAGGTTCTTCAAGAACATGCAATTGAAGGAATGCTTGATCATCATCATCAAAATACTTTATTCGGCTCAAAAGAGCCATAAAGGACACAGTCAATTACAAGCATCATTATAAAAGCTTAATAAATAAATATAAATAACAGTGTCCGATATAAAAAGATTAAAACAGTTAATAACAATTACGAATTTGAATAGCAGCATTTATGAAATGAGCACCACCTCTATTATCTCCTCTCTGCCCAAATCCTGTAAACAAGAAAAGGCATGGTAGCTGCTGCGTCTGGTACCCGAGAGAAAAAGGGCTGGGTGTAAAACCTTCTCCTAGGGACTCTGTATAGATTACAAAAGAGAATAAAATGAAAGGTACTTTGATACCATCTACCATCACAGCCACATGGGGACAGATTCTAGAACCAGGTCCCTTGAATAGGAAATGCCAATAAAAAATGTATGGATTTCAAGCGAAATCTAGTAAGTAAAAACCTGTGCTGCTCGGAGGTGATCAGACTAAGAAATAACTTGGGAAGTAATGGCTTTGAAAACGGATGCACCCGAGCCCCAGACATATTTCCAGTTAAATCCTGGTTATAATTAAAGTGTTAGCACAAATCCTTAATTCTCTGTATAACCCCCCCGGCAAGGAGGTAGGATTCTGGAAATATTCCTTTGCCCCAAGATGTGAAAACATGGTATTTACATATCTAATACAAGGGATATCCATAGAGCGTGCCAGTGACAAACAGCCCCTGATCATAGATCTGCACAAGTGGGCTTCAGGAAACTGACATGATTAAGTACAATGTAAAAGCAAAACAAAAAATGCAGAAAACGTACTTTGACAAAAAAAAAAGTGTTACAGAATCTTTCATATCAGTAGGTGACTGGGTATGTATAAAATTACCAACATTTGTTAAGAAAGGTAGTCCAACATTTTCTGATCCGGTGAGGGTAGAATGCCATAAAAGTTGCAATGCCATAAAAGGTGAGGGTAACAAATGATAGAACAAGTCCAAAGTAGCAAAGTGCCAGGAATGTATTATAGCAGTGAAGAAACAGGTGTTTATAATACAGATACGGAGGTTGTTTAGAGTCACAGGTGTCACGCTTACATAGAAGTAATAGAGTACGCAAAATACTTTGGAAATTTTGTGTTTAATTAAAAATGTAAAAACAAATGTACACATGTCAACAGCAGGAAAATGATGTAAGTAGTAGTTAATTTGCAGATTTTTATGTTTAAGGATAAAAAATGTGTTTGTTAACACAATGTAGTCTCCTTGGCACAAAGGTTCATAGAGTCTCCCATTAGCGTTATACATTAGAATGTAGTAATGGTGTCTAGGGAATGTTTTCTAGCGATGTTTGGAAGCGATTAACAGCAAGAGCACGGTTGGCTTGGACGGAGCTCTCCGAGGTGCATCTGTTTCTGATTAATAAAAGGTAAGGGAGGAAGTAATCTTATCTTGGCATATCTTAACATTCAGCGCCTCGGACCAGACTCAGGATGCAAGTCTCAAAGGTCACACCTCTTTCAAGGAACACTTGCTTTTACAGGGAGCTAATGAGAGAAGATGGAGGTGAATGCGTGCAACGTCTAACTGTTATGCATGGTGTTTATCCTCTGAGCTTCTCTGCTACTATTTCTGCCTCTCTTTCTATACTTGAACCACGTGCTTCTAAATATCTCTGTGTGTCTTGAGGGAGCGGCTTCTTGCAAGCCCTCCTTTCCTGGCAAGAAATGTTACTCATTTACTTTAAAGAATGCTTGAGGCAGGCACAAGTATTCATGATGATTATGTGAGGGATCAGTCGGTCTCACTGTGCAGATTAGGTCCATAAATTAACTCTATCCTAGCCCATCTTTGTTACAATGTAAACTAAAGAGAGGTTGTCAGCAGGTCCCACACTCTTGGTCTGTATTTTGGCACCAATAAATGACTGCGGACTAGCCTTGGTGGATAGTGCAGTGTGGATGGAGGTTCTGCACACATGCGTATTTTACAAGCCTTGTGGATGATATGGTACTGCCTGGAGCTAAAGGGTGCAATATGGTGCTCAAGCTGAGCACTTGCACCGTTCTGCCTAAGCCATCTGTGATTTTGGATGCTCTATTGGATACAACAGAGATCAACTTCAAATAGCAAGAGACTCATTGCAGTGGTGCTATGCTACAGTATTATAAGAAGTAAAGGATACTAAGCTATTTCTGCCACTAAATGCACACACACTTAACACGGTTAGAGGTAAACGGTGAACATATCTCAGAAGTTTTACAACAGAATGCAGTCACTCTCACGGCAGAGATGCACTACATAAATAACTGCTGGAAGAACGACTTCATTTACAGAAACTGGCCAACTAAGATCATTGACCAAGGGATAATGCAAAAACCTAGAAAGGATAAAGCATGTAGACAAATAATCTAAATTCCAGATAAACTGTGATGAAAATACATACTCTGAAGTCAGAACTTCAGTGTTCCAAATATTCAAACTGATGGCCCTACAAACTTCTATTGAAATAGCAAATTATGTTTTATACTGGACTATCAGAATATTAAATAATGGTAAAACTGTAAGCTGAGGATGAAAATAACCCACAAAAGCATATGTGATCCAACAAAAGCGAAGGGAAACGCCCATAGATAAAACTCTGAAATGCTCGATATTAAAGAGGAAACCAGGGAGAGACTAAAAACATCAGCAGTAGCATGATCAATTTAAAAGGGCAAGCAACTGCCGGCAAGAAAGGAACGAACTACAACCATTGAATAAATGCGCCGGTGAAAATCAACACCCAGGACCTCAAGCAACCACGTCAACAACATAGGTTTGGGGGTGGGGATTGGGGTTGGAAGAAGAACTGGAAAACTGGTAGAACTGTTCTGACAAAAGTCAAAACAAACAGCACCTAATATTAAATTGCCCCCATGATCCCTTTTCGATACATTCAATGTTTTTTATTGGAATACGTTTTTGGGACGCCTGACTCAATCAGGACAAGACAATCTGGCTGCCTATAGCTCATTGACTCTTAGGACTGCCTTCTTAGGTGCACTTGAAAAAGTCACATTGGTAATGAAATATGTCAGCTTGTTGAGTATTAACACAAAAGGCCAAAAAAAAAGATTTTGGTTTTACCTAACCTATGCATCCTTACTATAAAGGGATTTTTAAATGGAACAGAAAAACTGTGAAATACATGTGCGAGGAGGGTATTATTGGTTTAATAATCTATATTGGTTGCTAAGGGATCAACAATGTACTAACTCTGGGTAGTAGGGATTTCTTACCTGACCAGCACCATAAATAATGTTTGTTTTGTTGTTGATATTTCCTACTAAGTTACTGGAATCCCTTGTGAGTGGAGGTGCAAGACATATTACACTACTACCACCCATTTTTTTGTTTCAAAATACTTTGTGAGATCGGCCCTATGTCCTTATTGACAGAGTCTGATTTAATCCACATATAATGTGGAAATCTCACACAACACGTTTGAAAGAACAGGTACTTTCTGCAGGTATAGGCTGTTCTGGTTTTTAGATTGCCATTAGCTCCAACAATACAAAGTACAGAAAAATATGTACACGGTTAAAATACCACTTTTAATACTTCGTGGGGAGGAGTACGCCCCAATGACAATTATATCAGTATTTGATCAAACGGAATGCACAATAAGGAAACATAATAACAATAGCTTGCAAGATCTGTGATTCAGGAGCTAAAAGTGGAATTAGGCCAAACTAATGCGGTCTTCAAAGGGTATGGTGATTTATTCCACTTGGATTCACAATGAAAAAGACAACAGCATGCAGTACATGAAAGTCACCCCCTTCAGGATTTACATGCACCATGTGATAACATGTAACTGAAATTCTGAAAATGGGCTCAGTCCACAGATATTTATATCAAATTTAGCATAAACAGAACAAATAAGCGAGAAAAAAAGTCCGGAATCTATTAAAAGATATGATAGCTGGAGAAGGTTTTATCATAAATGTACTTATTTTTAATGGAGGAATATTTCCATAGCTTTCCTACTAATTTCAAAAATAGAAATACCCCCATTTATGATCAGTACTTGGTCGTTCCCCAGGAAGATTTGCACTATATCAATACACACACAGCAAATACAGATGCAATGACACTGTATTTTATAAACCTGAATCTGTTAATATTGGTCACAACTTGTTGAAATATTTCTGCCTCTGCCTGAAAGAACTTAACTTGAGTAATATACATTTTTATGTAACATTCCAGTTTTTTTGTTTTTTTCAAGTTATTTTTTATTGAGGCTTTTTACCTGTACAACATGGGACAGCAGGATGATGTCAAAATAACATGAATATCAGGATTATCATGAGACAACATGTACATATGGATTTGAAGCGAGTCCGCTACATGATACAGAATGGAAGTGAAGTGGAGGTATAGCTATAGGTGGACTTCCACTGGAGGGGAAAGAACACACGCTAACAGTGCATCGAATGAAGTGGTTAAAGAAGTGTGTTGTTCCACCGTTTCAATGGTAACTACAGGCACCTCTAAAACGGTAATTTCGGGGGAGGTATAAGATGACAGGGTAGCCCGAGTCAGGGGAGGAATGATGGCATGGGAGAGGGCTCCAAATGCTGCGTCATGATCGTGGGCAAAATTTATATGGAATGGCAGAGATAGCAGTATCAGGGGCCATGCATAAGGGAGGTGAAGGAAAACTCCCTCATTATGTGTGGGGAACAGCAGGTGCGCAGTATGTGTCACTTGTGAGGTGAAGCCCTATCTTAATTGCTCTGGAATGTAGGGGTCGTGTCGCCCACAGGTGTCTCCTCAAGGAATTGTGTAAGCATGGTGTCCCATGTGTCCGCTATGGGCTGTTTACGGAGGCGGCGGTAACCTTTCAGTAGGATATAATGAGATTTTTTTTTAAAACAAGCACTTGCAAAAGCAATGGCTCTACCAATGCATTTTGGTGAATTGATATTTTTGTGCCGCAAGCTTATGCCTCAAAAATAGAAGGGAGAAAAATACATGTAGCCCACCTAATCGTACAGGCTACATGGTTGCAATATAGATTTTAAATATAAAGAAACTAACCATCAGTAGACTTTAGTTTGAATAGTACAGGCGCATCCCAGCAGGCAGGACAGGTCTACTTGAACAGGCATAGGAACGGTTTTTAGTGTATATCACTGAAAAAATATTGGCATATGAAAAGGTGCCAGAGGCTTTGAATTACTGTAATCTGGAGACACACCCGGATGATAAAAGCAAGGATCAAGAATGGAAAGAAAAAAGCACTGGCAATTAAAGTATTAGCCCACTGTCTTGGCACTGTAGTACACTTCGTTTTACATGGATATGCACGTGAATAGGTGAAAAGCCGCATTTGCAATGCTAAAGAGCTAATGGCTGAAGAGAGCTGGCCCACTACCCATGCTATATGTTGTGGTGACAGAAAAAAATGCGAATACCAGTACAACAGACCAGTGAATGAGGAGGGCACACCCAAATAACCCTTTTTAAGTATTATTTATTTATGGGTTTTTTCGGTTCAAGAAAATGGTGACACGGCTAAAGCGGACTTTAGTCCAGACCTAAAAAGGCAGAACCAAACACATATCTGTACCCAAGGCACGCTGTCACAGACTGTCATAATTAAAAAACACAAACACCGGGGTTCGATAGTGTTGGAGGTTAGGTAACTAATTGTGCATAAATATAGTGGGAACATCTGAGCAAACAAAAGGTCAATCCATCTCTTCTGGAGCAGATATGCACGTCAGAGAATGTGAATCACACCATTCATTCTAAAGGAAAGAAGGTAATGTGTCTAGGGGATGCGAGGAATATGTCATTTGCCATTCAAATCTTCCTGCTAAAGAGCAGTTTTACACCAAGTCACACTCAAATATAATGTGCTGGCATTCCAGTACCGCAGTGAAGCATCTACTGACCATGGCAAACAGAGCGGCAGGGCCTACTTCGGAGGATGACACGGAAATGTACAGTTCTTGGCAAGCAGAGGAGGTGCTTGAGATCGAGTGTTATGGGACATCTAAAAGCAGGAGGTGGGCGCTCTGGAGAAGATGGGCTTAGTGGCTGTTAAGGGATAGCACAAGCTTACATTTTTTACCGAACGGATGGCTCAATTAAAAATGCATAAACTATATAGAACAATTTAATCAATGTACCAGAATGACATGAAGGTAGAAAATATTCGACATTAAGTGAAGGACAATAAGAGGACAGGCATAATACAACATAGGCATGATCATAGGAAGAAATGTAGAGACTCGCAAAACCATTTCTCCTATATGAAGCCGTGCAATCCTGAATCACTGAGAAGGAAGGATATCAAACGATACAAACAAAATGAGCAGGGAACATCTTCCAATGTGTGATGAAGCCTGTAACTTAAGTGGATCAGAAGACGGGTGTTCGACCCAGGGGCATAATTGGTATAATTCAAAATTATGGGATCTCCTGTTGTAAATGTCACCCAGGCTTGCTGCCTCACAGATTTACAAAGTCGTTTGGACTAATAGGTCTAGTGGAGGTATGAGCCAACGGTATTACAGGAGTTTATCTGGCCACTCAATTAACACTTAATGCAAATACAAAGATGTCAAGGCACAAATAGAGAATATGACCATCAAGGAGCTCACAACAGCACTCACGGTAGTGAACAACTCGCAGAGTGCACATTTACCATAGCTGCATTGCGGTGTGCAGAGCCTTGCTGCTGCTACTGATATTATGAAGATACTGTGCACACACAATGCCCACTAGGTATCATAAGACTTCACACAGAAGACATTAGAATACTGACCACACATATAGTGCTGCTCAGATCAGTGGCATCTCCACAAGTGAATTTTAGAAGCAGAGGGTCACAAATAAAACTGGTGGGGTATCCTACAACAGATATATATATATATAGGTATCACCTAGTGGCCGGTGCCACTGGGTGGTTATAGTTTGGGCCCACATATTTGACGCCAGTTGATGAATCTTCATGAAACTTCCAAAACAATTTGCCAGCCAAGTCAGCTGCTGTCTGGAAAGTTTTGGGGTGATCTGTCAAGTAGGGGCAGAGAAAAGGGAGGGGTGGGGGAGTGTCTCAAGACGCTTTTTCTGTATTCATTTTTCCATAGGGATTTTGAACACTGATAGTGCCGAAACTACTGGACGGAACTATACCAAATTTGGCAGAAAGGTAGGTCCTGCTCCAGAAAGCGACCTTTTTGTGATTTGGTGTGAATCCGGTCAGTGTTTTTTTGGTAATTAACTGGAAAACAAATTTGTATACATATGGATGCAGATCCTTATTGGATCCTCCTCTGATCCTCCTTGGATCCTCTGCAGATTCCGAGGAAAAGCAAGCTCCTGATTGGCTGGCCGCAACCTGACAGAAAAGTTGTGACTATCAGATTGCTTCTTGCATTACCAGGCAGGTGGGGAAAAAACAGTGTAAAAACATACAGGGGGTCAGGATACAGATATCCTGACACCAGTGGGCACATGGAGGGCCCTCATGGGCAAAAATCTACCTATTTTTTTCCGGCTGATGTATGGATTAGTGGATCCCCCCTCAAATCCTTGGGAAAAGCAAGGCCCTGGTTGGCTTGCCACAACCTGACACAAATATAAACATGTGCCTTAAAAAAAACATAGACATTCACTGAAAAAACAAAGGTTACAGGGACTTTATAGTTAGGTTCTGAATTTACTCATACAAAAGCATAGAAATTCAGCAGAGTTCTGTCAAGTAACTATAACTCGCACCCTAAGGTAACTATAACTCGTGCCCTCGCCATGCACTACTAATTAACCCAAATTTCTCTAAATTCCTGAAGGAAAAACTGCATGGTGGGGGAACGAGTTATAGTTACTTGAAAGAACTCTATACCTGAAGAATTTCTGTGCTTTTGTAGGAGTAAATTCAGAACCTAACTATAACGTCCCAGTAACCTTTTGTTTTTTCAGTGATATATATATATATATATATATATATATATATATATATATTCACTGAAATAACAGTTGGGTTGAGTAGGTTATTGAAGTCACTAGACCTGCAAATTGACATTTTATGATTTTATACAGAGATCGACAGTTATATTTGACAGCAGAACTGTCGATACTCCAGGCCTTAAAAAAAACTCAACCTGAAATAAAAATACGTTCCAACTGGATGGAACCCAAGGCATGGATGCAAGCTACCTGAACCTGTCAGCGCTGTAAAGCCATACTAATGTCATGGCAGCTTTCTACAAATCTCTGTTACCACAACTGTAGAAAGGCAACCGTGCCTAATAAGAGTATCTGATCGCCTTGTCGGAAGTAGAAGAATTAGTTTCGATCCGCCAATCCAAAAACACAAATAGTTCACCAGAAAAAAGATCATGTTCCCATACCCTTCACTCCTGTGACAGGCGTTTTAAAGCACAGATGGCAGTCGCGGCAGACAGAGCCAAGGATGCAAGAGAAAAGAGGCAAATGAGGAAGATAAAACTAAGAATAACAAGGTACTTCCATAGAAAAATATGGCACTGTCTGACTGCGCCCCACTGCTAGAGAACATCTGAAGGAGCAGGAAGCTTAGTAAAAACTAAACTCCGCCGAAAATGCACGTTAAGAGGAATGGCGTGGCGCCAGGCTTTGAAACGCTCCCCGATGTGTTTGTTTTCCTCCATTATTAGAACGGTGAACCTTTGGTGGTCTTTGAAAACAGGTGTAAAGTATAAATAGAAATTCAAAACAAGTTAAAAGCACAAGGGAAAACGGCTTAAAGGCACACAGGGCAGACAAGGAAAAAGCGCGCGCGCGCACACACACAAACAAAAAACTGAATAAAAAAACCAGACTTCCATGTGGAGCATGCGCTTTTCTGCAGACTGGCAAACACTTAACTGAATTCAGGGCTGGCAGCCTTTCAGACGACTGGGTCGGGGTTAAGGCCATGGCCTACTTACTAACAGCTTCGAGCTCCGTGGATAGGCCGCCCATCAGCGACGTATTAGAAGGATTCACGCGTGATTAGGATTTACAGCCAACAATCTGGCAGCCAGGTGACGAAAAACATTGATATTCTTAAAGAGAGGGGCGTATAACAGTGACGTAACCAGAGGCACAGATGGCAGCAGTGCTTCTAGTGAGCAGGCACTGCCCTGTCTCAGTGCCATTATGACGGTACAGGGTCAGACCTGCACATAAAAGAAGAATTAAGCAACTCAGGATGGGTATGTTTCCCCAGACTCTTACAGGAGGGAGTGGGGACGTGGAAAGCTCAAAGTATCAAAGACAAGTTTCTACAAGTAACATTAAAGGAATATTTTAGAGGTAAATCCCCCAAATGTAGCTCTACATTACATATACAGAGGTCTCATCCTTTATTGTGTCTAAGTACAAATGTAAATTAATAGTGAAACAGGTATCAACTATATTATACTTCTAACACGCATTGCTGCTGGGAGCACAAACAAGAGTTATTTACATTAATTTTATATTTGTATTTCATAACTATTTTATGTTTTTACAATGTTATGTATTTTTGGTTATAAATGTGTATTATTATAGGACCATTTCGTTTATTTATTATTGGACTTTGTGCTGGTAGTGATATTCCTCACCTCCTTTCGTTTGTATGCAATCCTCCTGTGAGTGGCCTTGTGTGGTGTGTGATTTACTTCAAGGTTTGGCTGGAGTAGAGTGGGACCTGTTTGAGCTGCAGTATTTCTAGAGTAGACAAGGGAGCAACTTTACTGAAATACAATGGGGTTATCCTTTTGGAGTTATGGTTCTGTATTTGCACATTTCTTTCTATATTCCTCATTAATTTTACCTTCCTCCTCCTACTTTGTAGTAAATATTCCTCACTTTCCAATCACTCCCCTTGCTATCCTCACATTTGCACCCAAAACGTAGAAATGTGTGTGTGGAGTTGAACCCACTCGTAACAGAGAACTCTGCACTTGTGCCTTCCAAGAAACATGGGCTTTTGCCCTGTAATTCCACGCAGGATATGTCAACTTTTTTGTGACGGCCACCGACTCAGGGAGAGGTAGGCCCTCGGGGGGTGGTGGGGGGTGTGAGATATCTTTCTGGGTCAAGACTTCTTTACAATTCAAGCTGAAGGAGATTAAGTTGGGCTGTCCAGATATTCAATGTGTGGGTCTAACGTTTCCTACTGGTAGGGTACACTATCTCTACAATCTGTACTGTAGGCCTGGGAGTAGCAGAGCTGAGATGCAGGTAGCTGACTTGCTTAGTGGGCACTTGGCTGCTATGGAAGTAATTATTACAAAAATAGTTGTTGGTGATTTTAATTGCAAATATTGAACCCCTGACAGCCTCTTATGAGGATTACAGCAATAATGAAAACACCTTGGGGTCCCTGGAGTCCCAAATCCTCCTGTGAAGAGATGGTTGGCTGCAGTATTGCAGTTAAATGTGTTTACTCTGAATAATAGGCTTTAGGCATGCAATGGGAGATCTAAATCAAATTGGGGGGGAAGGGGGGGGGGGTTATGTCATACGTATTATCCCCTGCATTGTACCAGTCTAATTGATTATATTATTTTGGGTATTAAGCTGTGGCCGGTCTTGATCGACATGGATGTAATTTCAAGTCAGGACGGCGACCACAATGCCTTGGGTCCAACCTTCATAGTCCCAGGTGATTCCCTTGATAAGGCCTCTAATGAGGCTCTAGATTGAAGGCAAGTCCCTACCAGTAATTAACATAAGATCAAGTGGAGTGTGGTGGTCAAGTCAAGGAAAACCCTTAAGAAGATACTAGACATAGTTTCTGCAGGTCTGGAAGCTGTTGGAGCCGAGAATGTGTTCAGCAGCTGTATAGAACCTCGGCAAATTTATGCAAAATATATCATTCTGTGTTTGCCTTCCTTAGAACCATACTCACGAAAGAATCATTAGGTACAGAGACCAGGAAAAAAAGGAGGCCTCTTGGTATACAAAGACATGTTGAGATGCTATGTGTGCTTTATCAAGGCCTATTAGAGCTGTGGAAAGAGATGCCATTTGGGGAGCCAGAACCTTTTATAAAGCTACTATTACTAAAGCAAAAAGAGCATAGGAAAACAACAGATGGGTTTCAATGCTGGGTGCCAAAAAATGCAAAGGTCACTGTACCTTCTATTGCCTAGTAGCAGGGGGTGACTCTGGAATCTATGCCACACTAGAAACCAATATTGCGGCAGATGCCTGGGTCGATCATTTTACCCGACTATATGCTGGGGAAAAAGTTTGGGAAGCAATCAATTTACATTTGATAGATATTGCACAGGACTCGACTGCAGCTGTGGCAACACCATAAATTCCAATTATGGGTAAGAAAGTTATATGGAACAGTGAGAACCCCTCTAATGTGGCCCCAGCGGATCCTTTCATTGACCTAGTGCAACAACAGGCACCCTATATATTGGACTTCGAAATCTTCATGACCTTGGACATGATTACTCCTAGCAAGGCCCTGGGGCTGGATAAATTGCCTGGCAACTTACTTAAAATGTTCAAGGATACATGGTGCTCTTATTTTGTTATGTTTTTTCATGCTGTTTTGGCTGGCGCTTCTCTGCCACCCATGTGGCATTGGGCAGAGATATTTCCAATTTACAAACAGGGCTGTAGGTCTACCTCTGCCAATTACAGAGCAATCAGCCTTATCAATAGCACACAAAAGTTGCTCAGCCACATTATACTGAATAGGCTATGCGAGTGAATGGCAGATGAAGATGTCCAAACCACGTTGCAGGCTGGGTTTTGAGACGGTATTGGCACTACTGATCACGTCTTTCACTCGTAGCCGTTGTATTGGAAGTATGTGACCCTGAGGGGAGGCAGTCTCTATGTAATGTAGATCTTCTATCCGCTTTTGACCTAGTCCCCTCAGAATTCCTATGGAGGGTCTTGACTGAGATAGGGGCCCGCTTAACTCATAAAGGCTACTATTAGCCTACATTCTAAGATCTAAGCACAAGTTAGATGCTGCCTACAGGGCGAGGTAACTGAACCCATTTCTGTCAATCTGGGCATGAGGCATGGTTTCATCCTGGCCCCAAACACACTTTCTCCTCTATATTTATGATTTAGGACTCCATCTAGAGAACTGTGAGGATGATTTTGCATCACTTGCTGAGGTTGAGTTCCCAACCCTACTGTTTGTGGATGATATCCTTCTGCTGTACGGGTCACCTATGGATATGTAGGGGCTTCTGGATTGCTTTGGGGACTTCTGCAGTCAGCAGGGGCTGAACATCAACATTGGTAAGACCAAATATAGATTACTCAATCCATGCCCAAAATCATGTTCCAATCCGCTTCTTAATTGGAAAAGGTTGGAGACCTGGGGATCACACTTTGAGAACATTTTGACTAGTTGCTTCATGTCCAGAAGCGTAGACTAAAGCGTGAGCAATAATGCAGGGGCATCCTGAGAGCTCAAAGTTCTTCAGTTTGTCACCCAATTTCCACAGCCCTCAAGATGTATAGGTGACAGGCACTGGGAGCTTCTCTGTATGGTAGAGAACTATGGGGCCATTTAGATGCTAGGTCTCGAACTAGCAGAAAATCGGTTTGTGAGAAGTTTAAATAATCTCCCAGTAAGTACCCCCCTGTGTGCATTACACCTAGATTATGGACTAAGGTGTATTAATGGCAATGGTTTTGAAACCACTGCTGTATTGGCAGAGACCGTGGGCAGCTCCTGAGCTAACTTCCTTCTGTAAGGCTCTCAAAGAGGTGCTGGGGAAGTCGGGCTAGTAAGATCCCCTGGCTTAGAGTTGTTAGGGATCGACTAAGGTAGATTGGGCTCAACAGCCTTTGACCCAGTCCCACAGATGTTGTATCAGTTTCAAAGCAGACACCGAAAAGTGCACTTTTGGCGTTTTGTATCCACGTGATCTGAGTTCTCCTGGAGTGGGTTCACTTACTGTTTCAGTCTTGGAGTTTAAGGCTGATTACTGTCAGGAATTTTATCTGAATGAGGTTGAGCCCCTTTCTGCCAGGATATTGTACATTAAATTCTGCCTAGGGACCTTACCTATTTGTGCCTTCACTTCTGCATGGAAGTGTGACAATTCTGTCTCTATTAGAACATGTCCTTTTTGTCCTGGAGTGGTGGAGGCAGCCGAACATGGGTATAGGAAGAAGTGGATAAAGCCAGTTTGTCGCAACATGGTGCTTAGGAGCCCTAAGATTGCATTCAGAATACTAAGAAGTGATACTAGGCAGTGTTTCGTCTTTGCTGTCTCTAGGACCTTGATGTATATGTGGAGAATAAGGCAGAACAATGTGCTCATTGGATGAAATATGCTCTTCCGTCATTTTTTTTCTGTGTCTAATTAAATGTGGTTTTATATTATAATGTATTGTGTTGGATTTTGAAATTCACTGTACAATTTAAGCAAGATCACTTGATGTCATTGGTAAATGCTTTTCGTTTGTCTTGCCTGAGGGACTGACCCTGTTACATGAGTAATTACACAATATCGGATATGTTTCACTGTGAGCTATTTTTTTTTCTTTGGTGTCTGTCCTTCTCGCTCATGGCGGCAATGGAGCTTTGAATCGGCACTGCCGGCCCCAGCAGCTCCTGCCTGCCCCAGTTTCCTGTTCTTGTCAGCCCGTGCCCACCATCCCTTCCATGTCATTGCTTGTTTTTTGTGTGTTTTCAATGTGTCCTCACTGAAATAGAAAGTGGTCTGCTCTGTGGTACGCCCTGGCGACGTTCCTTCATTTGTAATCCTCTTTCATTCTACCATAAAGAAAATGCTCATGTAAGCAGATCTGTCGCCTCCAGGGTTGAATTCTGATGGGGTACTGCTGACCCTCACAAGATGAGTTCTGCATGTCTCCCACCCCCCTTTTTTTGCCTTTGCAACTCAGTTCAACTCTAGAACGCTCCTGTTTGCAGTTGGTGAGAGCTTGCGCCTCCAGTGGCATAAAATAACACTGCATCATTAAAGTTGCAGTAAAATATAACACATTGATAGACAGAACTAACTGTGGGGGAGCACTGGTCTTCCCTCCTGCCCTTTGGCTGGTTTGGTTCTTAGCTCCGGTACATACCGGAGCCTGCTTTGCTATGTGATGGAGACCAAGTGCCTTGGTTCTGCTTTGATAATTCTTTTTGTTGGATTGCTCAGTGTCCCTCTAATCTGCGTCTAACAAAATAAAACTGAAATGGTGTTTAAATCATATCTCCTGCCTTCAGTATCTTTAATGTGACAAGTCTCTATTTCCGTTCCTCAAACTATGCATGTCTACACACGTTATCAGGCCTTGAGACTGCCTGGCTTCTGGCCTGTTGTGTCCCTACACACTAGGATTAACCATAGTTGCCTCTAAAGCCGTCTATAAACTTAAGTGAATATGGGCTCGTTTCCTCTCCAATCTGGGAAACCACTTGCTCCTTGCCAGGGTGTGTGTAAACTTTGCATGTGTGAGTTTGAAAAATAACCGCAAATGAAATGCAAATATCTAAAAAAATAATAATAATTTTTGCACATTTTCAGAAAGGACCAAATTATGCTGCAGGGTTGATCAATTTATATGGCAAGACAAGTCCAGCTATGAATTTACAACGCCAACAGCTCTAACTCAAGAAAATGCGAGACCTATGGCACCCTTATAAAAACGCTTGTTTTTATAAGGGTTGTGTTAGAAAATTACACAAATAACATAGAACTATCCAAAGCAAGGCAACACTGAACCGTTCTACCGCCTGTCAAAACCTAACACCCCGGGCCCCTCACATGTGTCAAGACAACCAGCACCCAGTCGAAAAACTGATCAACCGCAGCAGAACTCCCCACGTGCAACACTTGCAGTGAGAAACCAGAGCTGCAGAGTACCTGAATGCAGGCCCCGCAGACACCGGAATACAATTCCCTGTTCACCAGCTGTGCCACAAGCAACAATCATGCTGACGTTTCCACACAGTTCATAGGATGAATTGCTGCGGATCCCTCTGGGCTCTCGTTAAGCAGCAGTTATGAAGAAAGAGCCAGTGTTCACGGGCAGGACACGTCGCAGGCCGACAGTTCTCCGCTCTGCACCGACAAGTTGCTGGATGTCACATGGCCAGCTTTGTTTCTGCAGCAGGCTTGTAGAGAACCAGATATGGACAAATTGTGCAGTGTGAACACAGATCATGCCATGTGAGGCTGTGCTTTTACGCTTTTTTCCATTGTAATATATATTGTAGCATTTCTACAGGGCTTTCCTACCATCTGTCGAGGCCCCCAGTGCTCTTCATTGGCATGGGTGGGCAAGCCACCAAATTAATAGGGAGGGTCTAGCCAGAGAAGTCAAGGGCCTGTCTTGGCTCTAAAAGGTCATGCACGAGGAAAGCCATGAAAAAATGGCATATGACTCTTTTAGCAAATATGATAAAGCCTCTTCAAAATTCAAATATTTCTTTCTTTCACCTTAGTACATCAGATTACATCACTGCACGCACAGACATTTATTTAAAGTGATTTTTTCAACATATAACTTTTTAAACATGAGTTTGTAAACATTGTTGCCAGCCCCTTCCTAATGACACCATTAGTGAACTTAGAGAGGCAAGTCAGTTGTCATATTCACCATATATGAGGCCTAGTTTTTTAATGCATGGAGCCACATTATAGATTATTAATTCAAACAAAATACATTGTTATGTAGAGCACATCCGGAAATTAGATATTTGAAGGTACCCTCATATGTGATACTGAAGAAAAGGATGGCTTGGTGAAATAAAGGATTTGCTTAGGATCATACAGTTTGGTCAAGCAGGAAAGCCAGGATTCATCCCTGATTTTCTGGTTTTACATTGTGGAATTCGGCCACTAGATGGGTATCTTTTTTATCTTTCCAGTTTTCCAACAATATTTATTGGTTTAACTTTAATTCTTGGCACATGAGGTTAGAGCGTGGATGGTAAGCAGAAGCCACCAACCTAGCTTGGCTTATTTTATTTATATTTTTAAATTAAAATGTCTGCAAGCGTTAATTTCAGTTCACTTTTATTTATAGGTTTAGATTTCTAATGTTTCATGTACCATGTTATATAGGTCCCTTATTTGCAATTGGAATGCCATGGGAAGTTTTCGTTTTGACTGTATGTCATTAGAGTTGACGGGTTCCAGACAGGCACGGTGCTGTGAAAGATTCTCTTTCATGCTTTGGCCTTTTAAGTCCATTTGGTGTGTGAAGGACCATCCTGTAGCTTTGACGCTTAATTTTGTGTCCTCCCTTGTGTTTTTTCACTTGTGCTGCTGTTAACCTAGCCTCAGAGCAGCTTGAAGATCGTTACCTGAAAGTGACAGTACGTTTTTCTTATTTCATTTTGTTATGGGTCCCTAAGTTTGCTCTTCTAGTAGGTGCTTCACTCCAAATGTGTCCGGGTCACTTTGAAAGTTTGTCTTTCTTTCATTTCTTCTGTTTGTCCTGCACCTGTCTTTTAATCCAATGAATTGCAAGTCCATGCAGCAGGAGTGGCATAACAAAGGCCCCCTCAGCCCACGCGGTGCATGGGGGGGCAGCTCCAGGGGGCCCCTTTAGCACAGTACACTATGCATGGGTGGGAGGCACCTCCATGGGGGAGAAGCCCCTCTACAGGTACTGTGCAGGGGTGCCCTTAGCGTCAATCCATAATTAGAGGCTTTCAAATCCATTCACTGATAACATAGCTGCCAAGGTTTCAGATTGATATGGGTGGCATTTTTATAATTTCAGTGTAATTATGAGTGACATTTCATAAACTATGAGTGACTCTTTCTCGCAAGCAAAATCAAGCAATGGAGACAAATGAAACATGTAAATATCAGAAATTACACCCATTTGAGCAATGAGAAACTCTAAGATCTTAAAACTGCTGCAAAGCACCAGAAATGGAAGGGCACTAACCTATTACTCTTGCAACCTGACTGTACTGTTAAACAGAAAGAATGTATAAAAGTGTGAAGCAGAGTGATCTGTAGGGTGCACGTGTGTGTAAGACATATTGTGGGCTGGGCAATGTAGTGAGCTGTGGGGTGCACGTGTGTGTAAGACACAATGTGGGCTGGGCAATGGAGTGAGCTGTGGGGTGCACTTGCGTGTGATAGACACTTTTAAGAGAGCAGCAGATTGTGTTGTGGGGTGCATCTGTGGGTGAGACACATTGTGGGGTATTAAGTGGAGT
The DNA here is from genome assembly GCF_031143425.1 of Pleurodeles waltl. Taxonomy (NCBI): domain Eukaryota; kingdom Metazoa; phylum Chordata; class Amphibia; order Caudata; family Salamandridae; genus Pleurodeles; species Pleurodeles waltl. The sequence continues at coordinate 1,419,335,544 of NC_090445.1, forward strand.
GGGCTGCAGATGCCTGTGAGAGACACTAGGAAGTGTGGAGTGAGCTATCCGGTGCACGTTCATGTGAGAGGCACTGCGGGTGTGCAGTGGTTTCTGAGGACTCCAGGAGCAGGAAAAGGGGGGGTGGGGGACATGGATTTGTCTGGTTTCTGAAGAAGTTTGAAAAAAGTTAGAAGGGATAGTGCAGCAACCTCACCTATTGCTTTCACAAGGTGCTAACCAGTTAAGCGACTAATTTATCTCTAGTCAAAATAGTGGAAAATAACGTGGTCTGGAAATTCATATCTTTGCCTGACTCACAGACTCGAGCTTCCGGCGAGAGTACAGCACGGGTAAAGCTTCAGGAGATGGAAGCACAAGGTCACAGCCAGCAAGCTGTATTTTTATTTAAATAAGAACCTCGCCTGGTGCTGGGGAAATTGTTGTATTCCGGCGTGCCACCCATGGTGCTATAAGAACCAGACGAGGCCAGTCGGGCCAGTGCACGCAGTGGCTAGTCGGTCCACTGAACGCAGTGGCTAGTCAGGTCAGGCCAGTGCACGCAGTGGATAGTCAGGTCAGGCCAGTGCACGCAGTGGCTAGTTGCACATCCAACCTCACACCACTGAGACTTCCACTAAAGTGCGCTAACGGCATGCAGCTGAAACCAGAGCAGAAACAGACTACATGACTGCACAGTTCTTAGACTCATTACACTGCAGGCCGGGGCAAGCAGCTCAGAACGATGAAGCATTCATTTAATTTATTAATACCAGTTATAGCAAGTTAACAACTTCAACTACTACATGATCAGCGGGCTCAGACCTGGGGGTTGGTTGGGGTCGGGTCCGTGGCCGTGCGAGCAGCGCCGATGAGCTTTGCCAATTGAAAGCCATATCCATTTTTGCCAGTGTGTGCCACACGTTTTGCCAATAGGGTCGTTTCGGTCGCGGTGCGTGCCGCTCTTCCATAATCCATTCTCAGCATCATTGTGCAGCCAGAACTCGCTATGCCGCAGGAGCGGATCTGCCTACCAAGTCATGTGTGGCAGTCTCACAAACAACTACACTGTCTCAGTACCCATGTTGGAGCACTGACTGCGACCATCTGTCTTGAATGTTATGTTCTATAATGCGCTCGAGGCCCTCTAAGGGTGGTATACAAGGGGTGTTATAGCATAAAAAAACATAATAAATTAAGAGGTTTATCTTATTTTCACATGGGTGGAAGGAAAGTTAAAAAGTGCATTGTATCCATACAAAATATTCTGATTAATCAGGTAGGATTTATACGAGTTCACGTTGCTGTGCCAGTTCGCACTGTGAGCGCCATGGCCCCCATGTAGCACAAAAGGGAGAGACAAAATAAACAGTCTGCCCACACTGAAGTATATGGGCAGCATTCAAATAGCCATGTAACAGGGTCCGTCAGCAAAGCGTGACAAAAAGAGCCTGAAAGTGGGACACAGGTAAAGCATTTACCAATGACATCAAGTGAGTTCTGAAAGGCAAGCTCAGGAAGGAATGAAAGTGATGGGCGTGGTCAAAAGCCCACAATACCAACAAGAGGTCAAAGTGCTTGCGCCTCGACCTAAAAAGGACACCTTCATGTGACTGGTTAGTGTAAACGCATTTTCCATGTTCCAGGGTCTATGGATGGGTTCAAAGATCAAGTGAAAATGCAATTATTTTAGGAAAAGAGGAGTTATCACTTTTAGGACACAAAATGAATGTATATTTAACGTTTTACAAACCCACAAAATCTGCTGTGCGTTAATAGTGAACCTCTGGTGTAAGAGTCATTGAACAAAGGCATTAACGTGGGTTAGAGAGCCAGACCATAATAAGCTAAATACAAACTAATTGGACATAACATATCAAAGCTATGTCACAAACATCTAATTGATGTTTATCATGGCTCCCTGACACTTAAGATTTTGTATCTGGTGATCCCAATTCGTAACTGCTGAGATAAATAGCAGGTGACGCTGGGCACAACTGCTTACATGCCACACGAGGGAAAATAACCGAGGACACAGAATATGGTATTTGTAACATGGGTACTTTTTACATTTCACTTATTTAAAGTGTAGAGGTAACTTTCAAAGCACAGTGTACAATGCGTGAGAAAGCAATGTCTCTCACATGCCATTCAAGAATCAGTTGGCAGAACAACACAACTAGGGCATGCATCTTTACATGCTCTGATTCTATTTCACTGCACAGATGTAACCTCTTGTACTCTGGATATAGTCACAGTCCTTTGTATTTAATTGGGTCACAGAAAAAACAGCACGACCGTACATGCTTATCCGATGAGTGTAGCGTGACATTTAGGCCCAATGTTGAGGGAGGAAAAAGGCACCATGACCCATTAAGACTCCATCTCTCATCAATCATGGACCCTCATCGCACTCAGGAATGGTACCAGCATATTCAACTCTGCACGCTATATATTAAATAGCAATACAATAATGTGCTTTTGCTTGTATAATTATGATAAGTCTGTTATTGCCTTTTGCAGAGCTACCTTCGTTACTCACTTTTTTCCTTGTCTGATGACTTTGTCTATGACAGAGTATGTCTGACTTGACAGCAGGCAATTACCATATGCTAATCATTAGCCCTGAACCCATTGTCCCACACACGATAACGCTCAAATAACCAGACCTTCTCTGAATGCTTCCCGCAATTCCCAGGTATATTAATACGAGATAAAGGCATGGAGGTACAGGGTGACTAGCTCTGCTTCACATTATAGGACCTCTCTCAATAATTCAACTCCAATCTTTCACCAGCATACCTCTAAAAGTAATTAGTTCCCGCGACTCGAAGACCTACTTGCCTTATGGGAATACTACCAGAGTGAAACTGATTAATAAGCAATTAATTGAATTCCATTAACATAAAATACTGAAAGAAAAGTGCATTAAGCTATTATGTGGTGAACTTTTACAGGCAAAATATTTTAAACAAATCCTACTTAGAACACTATCTATGTATCTTTGCCATCGGTATAATACACTTCAATGTCCAGATGTGTTTTTTTTAACCATTTGTAGAACACATTTCAATGACAAGATGTCTTTTAGACATCATTGTTCCAGCACTCTCCAAAACTACCTTCGACTTTCAAGTTTCTCTCGATGAAAGACCACAAAAATATTTATTTAATAAACATTATATATGTTGACAGCATCCTTGAGGCCTCGCAGATATGTACAGAAGGAGTGGCGGAACCCTTTGAAAGCGGTGGGGCGAATGAAGCTCCCCACCACTTCTAAAAATAAATAAAACACCCTCTCCCTTCAAGACCCCAAAGTAAACCACCCCTCCTTAAAAAGCACAAAATGAAATACCCCCTCATTTCAAAAGCCCAAATAAACTAATCACTAACTACAAAATAATCACAGCCACTACATATACATACATTACCCACTTACATGCATTACACATTCGAAATAACATAAAATAAAACAACACTTACCCACAACGCTGCGCATCCTCCTCGGTGTTCTGCTGTCCAATAGAGGAAGAGCTCCCCTAATCAATCCAGATGCTGCTCTCATGCTGTTAACTAGCATGAGAGAAGCGCCTGGGTTGGATGGAGTGGGCTGGCCAGATACTCCTTCAGGCCCTGGAGGCCTATGCTTGGTCTTCACCCAGCTGCTATAAGACGGCTGAGTAGAAGGCTTCAAAGTGCACATGTTACTTTGGTTGGCGTAAAACAGTTGGCCAAAGAGACATGCGCACTTTGGAGTGTCCAGTCAGCCCTGTAACATACCATTCTATTTTTGCCTGCGTGGCTCGCACGAGGCGGGGGGGGGGGGAGGGTGATGCTTCCCCGCCCTCGAGAAGAACCCACACTGGGTGTGTGTGTGGGGTGAGGTGTGGGGGGTGGTGGTGTGGGTGGGCGGTTGTGTGCGTGGTGTGTGCATAAATATGTGTTGGGTGGGGGAGTGTGTCAGAGGTGTGGTGGTTTGTGTGCCTGTATGTTTTATTGTTGGTGATTACGTTATCCTACATCTGAGTTATTAATGAATCAGTGGTCCAAAGCAACAGCAGTAACCCGGCATGTGCTCTGGATTTTTCTTTATTGACTCCACAACAACACACCCACAGCTCAGATATCATGAGTTAATGCAGGGAACCCCTGCATCTGTGCCTTTCCAACTATTAACTACGAGCAGTAGGCATGCACCAATTACAAAGATTTTCCCCTGTGGATTATGTTGCTGAACTCATAATTAGCTGGATTCTGTGACCCAGTGCTACATGTGACAGAGTCAAACAGGTCATCTTAAGCAGGATTTTTATAACAGAGTTCCAGATGCAAAAAATAAATTTCCGTAGACTTGGATGAGAGATGCAATTGAATGACTGTCCTAAGCCCGAATGGGGCTCTCTTCCCTCTGGTCCAATCATGACCATGATGGCTGTGACCAGCCCAACAAAGACTCCAACTGCATTTGTCCTTTGCCCAGGAGGCTGAGCCACTGTAATGTCTGAAGCGCTCAGGGGCCAGGCCCTTGTCTGTCCTGTACCAGCCCCAGCGAGCCACTCACTGACACAACCAATGTCCAGCATCCAACACACTCTAGTAGACATTTACACAGCCCACACTTGAGACTCAGGAAGGGAGCAGTTCACAAAGGAGGCGAAAGAAAGTATGGACGTTGTTAGAAACTGGGTTCCTGGTTGGCTAGGGTGTGCACCTCATCCAGGCAGAATCCACCACTCTCGTCAGAGTAAGTTACACACCAAAGATAATCTGTGCTCACACCCTTTAGCTTGGCACAGGGCAGTCAAACAGAGGTCATGTGTAAAAGCGTTTGCACACCACACTCACACCAGTGATACCATATTTACACCACACAAGAGACTCCACATGATATTATATAAAAATCCAAGTGTATAAATCATAGACCAAGACATAAGTCAGTAATTACTTTGCCTACTAGGTGTAAACTGCGCATGCAGACCCTGCAGTGGCAGGTCTGGGACAAGTTTGAAAGGTTACTTCCCTGGGTGGCAAAATCGGCACTGCAGGCCCCTAGTAGTATTTAATTTACAGGCCCTGGGTACATGGTATACCAATTTACAAGGGACTTATAGGTAATAACCCAAACAGGACAATTACACCAAGTTGTAGGGTAAACATGCACATTAGCACTAATTATCAGTGGTAAAGTGCCCAGAGTCCTAAAGCCAACAAAAAGAGGGTCAGAAAAATATGAGGAGAAAGACACAAAGTTTGGTGATTACCCTGCAGAAAGAGCCATTTCCAACACAACCCCCTCCAGACTAAAGCCAGGGTACACCAATCAATACCTTTATGGCCTTCCCTGCTTGGAGCGATACAAGTGGGCAATGGACCGCAACTGCAGTTCCCTGCCACTCTGTACCCAGTTCGATCCCGTGGTCTATACTCTCAGAACCTCAACACGCTAGCCTATGGGGAACCCTTCTCCTCACCTGTGGACCCTATCTGTGACACACCTAACTGGCTCAAATATGCATCCCAGTAGGGAGACAGTACCATCTTGGCCAACAAGGTGATGTGGCCCATGCCACCCCTTAGGTGAGACTTCTGTTTTCAATCCAAGGACAACAGCCATCAGAGGGCACCAACAGCTGCCTGTGTCCATAACTAGGCCCCTGACCATCTAGGGGTCTCTGTCCTCAATGGTTTTTCAAAGTGGGTGGCGGCAGCCCCAGGTGCATTGCATCCTTTCTCAACTCCATCTCTCACCAGTTCAGGGATCTCCTGAGACTGGCCCCGCAGCCTAGGGTCTGTACGCTCAGGCTGGACAGGAGCCAGGGGTTCCTCTTCGTGCCCCTCCTTCTGGGGTTCTGTACTCTCCTTTTGGGAGTGGTACCCCCAGATTCCAGAATTGTCTGGGCGTTTATGTCAGCTGTCCTGCTCAGCCCTCCCACCAGTTCAGGGGAGCTACCCTGCAACTGGTCTCTCAACCCAGGGTCTGCACCCTTGGGCTGAACTGGGGTCAGAGGAGGGACCTTCCTTCCCTTACCCCTTTTTCTAGTGTTCCGCACCCTCACACTAGGAGTGGTACCACCAGAAGACAAAACTGAAGGGGTGCTGGTGACAGCTGCTCCTTCCCCCGGGTCAGGGGGATACCCTTGACCTGGTTCCCCAACCCAGGGTACGAACCCTTAGGCTGAAACTGAGTTAGGTGAGAGTCCTTCCTTCCCCTCAAGCCCCTCCATCTGGGCTTCTGCACCCTCGTCTGTGGAGTGGTACCGCCAGACGCCAGAACTGGTTCGAAGCTGGTTTCAGTCGCTGCTCACTCCCTCCCCCACAGATCTCCTGACACTCTGTCTGAGCTGGGATTGTAATCCCCTGGAGAACACTTGCAGTTGGGGCCAAAGCAGACAGGCCAGCACATCAGGGCATTAATGGCAGTCCCTCCTGGCAGTCCCACCGGATCTGCTGACCCACAGTCACAGAACAGCTGGCAGCAGGGCAACAAGCACAAAAGCAATCCAGATGAGTCCTTTGTGCCACCCAGCAGATACCAATCATCAGGCCAACAAACAGAAGAGCACTGTAGGTGATTCCTTTTGCAGCTTGGCAATCTTTCTGACAGAGGTTCAGTCCAAGTTCACAAAAGTGCTCCAAAAATCAGGGTCTACAAAGCCCCTCTACGTACTGTATACTCAGAAATGCCTTTGTACAGAGGGTAACTTCAAAGGAACTCTTTCAAGTGAAGCGCAACACCCTTTTAACCCAGCCCCGTCTCCCGACATCAGTAGGGGGTAATCAGTCCACTGTGTGAGGGCAGAACACAGCTTATTCACATGCAAGATGTGAACAAACCTATCTCTCCCCAGCCTAGGAAGACTATCAGTATACAGATACCTCCTCTGTCACACCTAGCCCTCCTGTGTCATGGCTGTCTGGAAAGTATGCACCAAGTGGAGCTGTCACTCTACCCCAGACGTGGACTGGAGTCAGGCTGCAAAGCACAAGAGTTATAAGCACAGAGAAATGTCCCCTCTCTAAAATTGGCATATCTAAAATAGTAATGACAAATCCACCGACACCAGTAAGCAGGATTTCTCACTACCATTCCAAATACAATAATTATGGATCAGAAATTACCACCTAGACATACAGAAGAGAACTTCTAATGCAAGCCTATGAGAGGAGCAGCACGCACAGCAGTGACAAACGAAGTAGGCTGTTTGTCACTACTAGGACATGTAACACCTAAAAATATATGTCCTACTTTTTACATACACAGCACAGCACATATCTAGATCCCAATATAGGGGTGACAGGTGTAGTAATAAGGGAGTTTAGGCCTGGGCAATTAGTTTGACTTGCCAAGTCACTGTGGCAGTAAACTGCACACGTGGATCCTGCAATGACAGGCCCGAGAAAAGTTTGAAAGGCTACTTCTGTGGGTGGCCCACACTGTGCTGCAGGCCCACTAGAAGCATTTAATTTACATGCCCTGGGTACACAGCATACCACTTTACAAGTGACTTATGGGTAAATTAAATAAGCAAAACAGGCATAAACCAATTATACCAATATGTAGGGTAGACAGCACATGCACTTTAGCACTGGTTAGCAGTGGTAAAGTGCCCAGAGTCCTAAAGCCAACAGAAATAGGGTCAGAAAAATAGGAGGAGAAAGGCAGAACGTTTGGGGATAACCCTGCAGAAAGGGCCCTTTCCCAAAGGGTCATTTTGGGGTCACCCGGGGCCGCACTTTCGACCCCTCGCTTGTTCTTTGCAACCCCTGGCAGTGCCCTTGCAAACCCTAGTCTCAAATCAGCAGTGCAAGGATTTAAGGGTCTGGCTGAAAAATGTGAGATTTCTGAAAAAGAAAACATGCAGCACAGCTTGTCTTTTTTATTTGTATGTACATGAATGTTACAGCAGTAACCAACATAGCAATAAAATGTGAAAAAAGAACATAAAGAACAAAAGAACCTTCGCATAAGCAGTCTGATAAAAAAAAGCCAGTTTACTTTTAAATCACAATTGCGGATATAAGTATTATCAAGTGCCTTCACAAGTCTTGCAGAAAGAACACATAACTTTCACCATAACGTGATTTCCAGTGCAAACCAGCAGCTATGCAACACCTGAAAGCCAAATTGCAATAAGGCAGTGTATTTTTGCTAAGGGGCACAATTTGCAAAGTGCAATATGGAATCACGCCTTGATCACCTTCTAACCAATTGTTTGCCTCCCTCCTGGGCAAGTGCTCCATCAGAGAGCCCTAGATATCTTCAGTGGGGGCGAGAGATGTGCCAGGTTGGAGCATAGCATTGTATTGGCCTCCACTCCTTCGTCGCTCTTTGAGAGCTGGACTGTGCCCCCATTAAGTAGTTACACTTATTTTAGATAGGAGTAATGAAATGGTAGCCACACCTCTGAATGTCTTTGGGATTTCTTTCACACAGCAGTAGGGCATCCGCAGCATTGTTGGAATAGCTACATGTCTCAAGGCATCACCAATATACATGTATAAAATTCACCATGTGGTAGTGACGACTTTTATAACTCCGGGCATTCTTTCTAGGCTCTATTTTGATACACAGTCTTAAATTTTGTAGGTGGAACAATAGCTCAGCAAAATTAATGCTGGCTGTGGAAAAAAGCATGTAGTCACAGTTGCAAATTGTAGATAGAAATCTCAGCATCCATGTCATTGTACCGGTATAATTAATAAATCCACAGGAGGCAATTTGGTTTGTGGAATGTGCTGTATACATGTCAAACACATTTAGTGTATGTAAAAACCAAACTATTATAATTCTCAGAATATTTTGTCTCTTTTCTATGGTACACAAATCAATGGACAACTAAGCATGATGTCACAAGAACAGGCAAACCAGTTCTGAAGCACAAATTCAGTTGTTAATGTCCAATCCTAAAGGATGACACATACTTTGTCACCTGAGCATACATGAAACCTGTATGCACACTAGTTTCGAGATGGAGGAGAACCTGTACACATGCTCCTATGACTCTGAAATTGGGCATTTAATGCTTTGGTGATAGGGTCTAAGCAAATAATGTTAGTTTTAGGGCTTTTGAGCCTGTACCCGAAAACGTGGTGCTTGTACTACTTGCCTATGACTGCCTTACCCTGGGTCTATCATGTTTGCACCTCTGTCATGTCATGGGAGCACCATAGTTAATATATGGGTCCTTTTCCATATAGAGGTTTATCTACCTCAACATTTTTATTTCTCCATACTATAGCTTTTATTGTGAGTGGGTTTTCAAATTTCATTGTAGTCACTTTCGGCAATATATAACAGAGTCAAAGGTCAGGTAGCCTCACTTGTTAAGTTTTCAGGAAACTTCTCATGACCTGGCTGTTCGAGCAGTAGCAGCATCTCCCCTTCTGCCTCCCCCCACTCCTCAGCGCCTTGAGACCCTCACAGGTGAGTAGTGCGCTTTACAAATCCCCTGCTTGATTGATTGATTGATTAAGTACTCAGGGTTATGTCACTTCCTGTGAAGTTATGAGGGGAAGGGTCAAAGAGAGTGATGTCACTTCTGCTACCCCTGACATTTGGTTCAATCGTTGTTCATGAATGAGAAAAATAGTATGTGCCATTCATCTTAAGAAGGAGGTTGGACTAAAAAGACTGAGTGCGCACTTGGCTGTGGACATAATACTGCACCTTTCTTGATTCGCACTAACACTTGACTACTGCAAGGGTGGAACCGATAGCTAGCGGAGCCACCTGAGAGAGAGTAGCTGATGGAGGGGTGCAGGTGCAGCTCCTACCCTCAGAGGCACTGACTTGTACCGTCATTGCAATTGCGTAGTATTTAGGTCAACTGTGTGATTAAACTACTTTCTTTACTGGAAGGGCAAGCACTGAGCGGTACACTGAGATCATTCTGTTGAATGTTGAGTGGCGTGCTCCAGCATCTCCACCCTATCTTCCAGAGACGCCTGTGACTGCTTGCCCTCGCTACTATTAGTGTCAAGCATAAAAGGGGTTGTACATGGCTCAAATGGCACAGCCATAGTAGGACGGGCCGGGGACATTAGTGGTAAACAACCTTAGCCTCCAAGGTTTAGGTCCACTTGCCCCTGACTATAATGTCGCTATCATAATAAAGTAAATAATGAATTCACCAATTTAGATTTTCAGAGAGTGGTAATTGTGGTGTAGGAATATCAGCTGAGTATCTCAGTGGCCGGATATCTTAAAGTCAAGAAAAATGCTTTTGGAGGAACCACAGTTTCAACCACAGTACAAGTACAAGCACGTTTTTCTAATGGCAAAGCAAAAGGTTAATCCATACAACTGCGGTGAACACAAAAACTAGGCCAGCAAAACCCCATAAAGACATGTTCTAGGATTATCACACGTGAAACCACATGCAGTGGCTGAAATGGAATCTAAGTAGGTGTGGCAGTGATGCAAACATCTGGCACTGTGTTGAAACATTCTGTAACCGAGGCATCCCTTCTGGCCACAGCACATCTAATAGTGTATATGTGGTTTTATAATTGTACTGATCTTACTCTAATAACTTAAACAATAACACATACAATGGGCCACACAACACGTGGTTATGCATGCTATAATGTTGGCAAAGTGTCTTTCAAGACAAAAAAAAAAAAAAAAACTGAGACCCGTCCTCAAGTTTTATAATCCCCTTGTTAAAGAAAACACAGCAAAAAGATGCCTCTCTTCTGCCAAGTAACCACAAGTCTGGGAGATGTAAGGTGTTTCAGGCAGGCAGTAAATGAGATGTCCTGAAATAATTTTTTGGGGGATGAGAGTGGGATGAATGGGAGTTAAGGAGCAGGATATATTGCAGATCAGTCCAATCTAGTTCACCACAACAACCTCAAAGGACCCTGACTGCTACCACCATTCAAAAGACACCCAACTAAATCTGTGACCCTCCGTTTCACCACTATCGCCCAAGTAGACAGCAAAGCTGGGAACTGCAATCAATTCTAAAGAAAACATAAATACACAATTTCATATGTATTAACAATAAAACAGAGCTTTAAGATAGAGGGGCAGAAAGGTGAAACATCTGCATTTCACTTGCACTTCCGCACTACAATAATGAACCCTGAGGCTTATTATTCCCAGGGACTGCTGATCAAGAAGCGATGGTAACACAAATTTGATGGAAGGTAAAGAGGAGAAATTCAACCCACACTAGATCCATCAGAGGTGTTTGCTCGACCCGCCAAATACAGGATGGTAATACTAGAATAAATAGTTTGACAAAAGCAGCATAAGACCCAGCTTATTGAAATCCTGTGTGCAATTCAACGACGGGCTCCGATGCCCATGCAGCCAGAATCACCATCAGCAGTACAGCTGCAACTCCTCAGGATTACCAGATTGCCTGGTTCCTCTCTTGTGCCATGGACCAGACGACCTTCACCCAGCCACAGGCTCTTCCTCTTCACTATAGGTTTTCATTTGTTTTGCCATAGCACCTGATTCTTGTCCTTACAGTTATGTGGATAGAAGCATATGCATTTGGTTGGACCCTAGCATGACCTCCCAGCTCCCCCCTGAGCTTCCTTAAACTTGTGGATTGACTCGGTAAATTAGTCACCTGGAATCCACTCACCAGCTGAAAATATTGACGGTTACTAAAACGTGGTAACCTAGGGGGGCACCTTTGTGGTTTTTACACCACTCCAGCTCTGCAGCATACCGTATGGAGTGTAACACTAGTTTGAACCTTACCTAGTTTCAATCCGTCACTCTGCCCCGCACTGTGCACTATCTACAGCATGGGTATTCGCAAACATTTCCCCGGGGGCCACAAAGTACTGTCTGTGTGCATGCCAGAGGGCCGCACGTTTGCAAGCAGGGCGAGAGTCGGGGTGATGAAAGTTGGGCGTAGGGGGACATGAAGCAGATTTGGACAACAAAGCTAGCCTTCATGTGACTTCTGTCTGCCACCAATGCTCTATTACTGTTACTTAAGTTAACGTGTAAATAAATTATTCCTGTTTTACAGCTTTCTGAATGTTCCTTCTCTGTCAAGTGAAAAACAGCCCAGTTCTGCTGTTCACCAGGGGGATGCAATTAAAGGTCAGGAGGACTGCATGCTGCCCGTGGGCCGAACTTTGAGTATCCCTGATCTACAGGGTCCCTGGTAGTACACTTATCTCAAAGTTCAGTTGCCTTGGACATCCTCAACCATGTTTGTCATAGGTAGGGCCACAGTTCCAGACCCTACTAGGTTTTACGACTGTGTTTAATGGGAGCTCGGATGCCAAGGCTCCAACTTACTGAGTTACCCAGCCTTGCACCCAGAGCCACGGAAACATTACTGTAGAGCCAACCATATTACATTCATCTGAATTAATGCTCTCTGTGTCTGGCATTTTGCTTCATTGACTGGCTCACAGTAAACAACCCCACAGTAGACTGAACAACCCACAAGTGTTCCCAGGAGCATCTTAACACTTCCCATAAAAATAACCTGGGCCTTAGGTCACAATGTTAAAATAAAATCTAGCACCAGAATGCAGACACTATAAATATGTTTGTGACATAGTTTGGTCCCAGAAAAAGCAAGAACCTTATCGTTTTCAATAGGTTTCTTTATTTTAACTATCCTATTTTATGAACTCGGAAATAAAACCTTCATCTTTAAAATTACAGCACTGACTGATCATGCAATTTATTTTGTTTTGCTGAATGTTTCATGCAAACCCATTTGTTGTCCACAGCACCTAGAATAAGCCTCGACTACTCAATTATTGCTACCCAGGGGAGTCAAATGCCCAAAGAGAGTAAATTGAGTCCTCCAGCACGGCTTCCATTATTCACCACTGGTAAACAACAGTCCCCATCACCAGTAGTACCCTGTAAGCACGGATTTTCCAGTATTTCAGGAATAGGTGTCACACCCTTCATTACACAGAATCTATGCAAGTGCCTGTTCTTAAGTTCCTTATAATGTAACGCTATTTGTAGCTACACCATACCTTATACATTCCAATGTGCTATAATGAGGCACACTGAAGTCCAATCATCAAAGACCCAATGGTTCCCCTCAAATACGCTGCTATTAGTTACTGTTTATTAGTATGCATATTACCATATCAACCCTCTCATTACTATTTAACACTACCCCCTTGAAATTCTCAAGATCTCCACAACTAAATCATTAGTGTGAGGTGCCACTTTAATAAAGCCCCTCTTTGGCACGTGACCAGTGGAGCCAATCCAGTGCTTCACACACGTTTTTCAAAATCCAAATGGAGGGAACATTTTGGGGGATCCGATCCCTCGAGCGAAGACTCGTCCACTGTAGCGAGAAGGCATTGCTTTTGTATAATATAAAGTACGTGAGGTTGCCTTTTCTATTGTGCATTTTCTTTGCTCTATACAAACAACAACGTTTTTTTTTTTGTTTTTTTTTAAAGAGTAACATCACTAAGCCTTCCTTGACTTTATTGTCACTTCGTTGTCGGGACAATTGTTAAAAAGTAAGACAATGGCATCTCTCACCAAGTCAGCGCCCTTTGCGGAAAAGTGGGCTGAATGGATCCTGTTTACATTTTGCGCTGAGATACTGAACAAAGTTCTAGCTTGACTGCTGACCCCTAAAAGCCACACCTTAATGAAACCGACTTGTCCAAAAATGAGGAGGGTCTGATATAATTGCAGATTTGCAGAAGATATAACACAGCTGAACCTTGGCTAGATATGGCGAATATCTTACATTTTTTCACCACTGTTCTTACAAGGTAAAAATCTTATTAATATTGATTCTGCACAGTCACATTTGCAAAAGTTTTACCTATAAACAAGGGTAAAATCCCTGATTTCGTTGACGTGTATTCTGCGATCTTGCCAACCTCTATTAAACAAGTGTGATTTTTTCCTCCTTTGCATGTTGTGAATCCATTATAATTCACTTGAACTTTCTAAAATATTTGTCTGTCGTGAAAATACAGACACATAAGGGCACAATCAAAACATTGCAATCATTTTGGATTTTAGCGTCTGCCTATTTTGAAACATCCCAATTAATTTCGAATGGCACTGTGCATTTTCCTCGGCTTATTTTCGGAGCTCGCCCACTCGATTTTCTTTGGCTGGCACAAGTACTATGTGTGGCACAAACACAGCTACTTTTCTCCTCTCCAAAAAAAAATCGTGCTAGAAATAACTGACGTACATCATCTGTTTGTATTTGATTTCCCAAAATTGTAATGCACTACAGCGTCAATATTTTTATAAAACACCTTCTGTTTAAGTATTTCACACATGCCGTGCTGTGGTTTGCTGAAAAAAATAATCCTCCTCAGAGAACAATTGTGTGCAAGCAGGAAGCTCAAGTGATTCATCTTCCTTCATAATTATGATTGTTTTTTTCACTTCATGTTAACTGTCTGCAATGTTTTAAGTGCCCTTATCCATGTTTACATCAGAGCAGCAAGATATCTCTTTAATACAGAGTTATTGACGGTTTAGGCAAGGAGAACAAAGCGTGCAACAAAATCCAAATAGCGAGGAACTTTGCACATTTGCAAGTTGATTCACCCTCTGCAACACAATCGGCAGATTCTAGCAAAATAAAAAATAAAAATGAGATTGATTAAACCAACAACAGTTACCTCAAACACTGGAAAGGAAATCCAAATACAGATCAGTCAGCAATCAATGGACTGCCTACCTTCCTCCCGCTTTGGCACCAATCAGACAATAAAACAGGGGTTAATGTGTCTGCAGTTTCCTGAAATTGACACTTTGGAGTGGTGGAGTCTGAAAGGCAGGAGGTTCTGTTAATATCCTTAAAGTGACATGGAGGAAATGTGAGCTTATGCTTTGACTAAAGTAAAACACAAACTTGATACAAAAAATACTTTTCACCATTAAGAGAGTTTGCTTCATATTTGGATATTCTGAAAGAAGACTCCACATTTTTTTAAATGAATGGTCTCTGATTTCTGACAGACACAAACATTCAACTATGCTACTGTAAAAGTATAGCAGAGGGCACCTTTAGAAAAAGCGATTACTCGCAAATTACACTGTCTGAGACTAAGCGATGATTATGTATGGCATCACATGTGACTTGTTAAATCAACCACATAAAGCATCACATATGATCGACGATCAATCACATGTAACTTCATGTGTGACTTCAGTTGTGAGTTGGGGTGATACAGGATGGTCCTGAACTGAAATACCTTAAGACAGGAAGCTATTCTTTCATCTTCCTCTATTGGATTCGAACTGGCTCAGGTCACAAAATGATACTTTTGGTGCTTTCTGGTTAATCACTGAATGGGGGGTCAGGGGAAGAAAAAACAAGAAAGAAGCAACCAAAAAAGAGAGGTACCCAAAGGGAGAGGAGGGCGGGACGCGTGGACACTGGAAAATAAAGGCAGAATGCAGAATTCAAACCCGTAAACAATTCTCCCCTCCCTGCTACCTCTACAAAATTCTAGGACAACGCTTCAACTGCCACAGCTCTCAGATTGTGCGCGCGCAACACACAGGCCACGCGCGTGGGCAGAGCACGTTAATTACATGCTGCGGGCTCTTAACTCCACCACACTGAAGTCATTTGCAAAGCAACATGGACATTCCAATTTAAGCATGAAAGGAGCCGAAATGCGGTTTTATGAAGAGGGGGTAGCTTAATACAGTTAGATATAAGAGGCATTGAATGCTAAAACTGTGGGGCTCATGGTGAGGTGGTTATTAAATCTCTAGCACTTATCTGGCACCGAATATTTGCCGAAAAGACCATATCCACTGAGAGCTGCTTCTTCATGCAAGGCACACTCAAAGGTTGCAGCTGTTCGCGCGATAAGAGCTGCTACTTTGCATTTAATTAATATGAGAAGAACATCACAAACATTGGCAAATGCAACAGAGTTAATTCCACTCCTCATCTAAGGCACAAGAAGCAGAAAACAAGCGGCCATTGAAGGCACAAGGACCGATTTTCTACAGCATCGCCTTTTGCCAGCCGAGTTTTTAAAACACAGACAATGTTTAATATTCTGAAATCAGGAAACGGAAGAACACGTCGGTCCAAGTAGCTCATGGAAGAAACGGGAAACAGAATTGCCATTTTTGTACTATATTATGTTTCAAGGAGGTAGGAAAAAACACGTTCTCTATTATCAACTAGAATTGCCAATTTGCCAGACCTCGAACACGGTTTGAGAATTTCCATTGACAAATATGCACTTTTTTAGCTTTGTCACAATCGAGAGCCCATAAACTTAAAACAGTGCCACTTTAAAGAAAGAGGACTGTGTGCCGAATAAGTTAATCTCTCAAAGTCGGTCAACAATGGCCGTCTGATGGGATTGTTGATGGTTTTGACTGTAGAGTTCCTTTCCTATTTTTCCCTCCCTGTAATAATGAAAAAGAGTAGCTGTTGTATTATGTCATGACACTGCTATGGAGTGTTAGTGCATGTCCAGTTTATGGGAGCACAGCCTAGAACAAATCAAAAATCAAAAATCTATTTTTACAGTTGTGGTCAAATCACTCACTGTTTTCAAATTCCACATAAACATAACAGTAAAACCAAGACCACCTCACCCAAACAAACATACTGCGTTAAAAAAAAAGATTATGTGGGAGGGTTTTAAAGCTCCCTCTATCGCTGCACACTGCCCCTCAACAACTTTAATATTGATCAACGCATACAAGCCTTGTAATCCAGCACAATGCATCACCCTCCTCTAAATGGCTTGTGGAAACATTCAAAAGAAATTAAAAAAAGCAGAACATCAA
The DNA here is from genome assembly GCF_031143425.1 of Pleurodeles waltl. NCBI lineage: Eukaryota > Metazoa > Chordata > Amphibia > Caudata > Salamandridae > Pleurodeles > Pleurodeles waltl. Next base: position 1,419,352,279 of record NC_090445.1, read on the forward strand.
ACTGTAGGATAAGAAATTGATGTTATAAAGAAGAAACACTATGGCAAGAACATCAATAGCAAAATCGAGCAACACCTCAGATCGGGTGAAAAATGAAGCAAAACCTGCAAAAGTTGACTCATCCTCTAAATGAGATAGTTCTAATAGTTTTCCCCAATTAGCAAATATTTAAAAGTCCAGTTCAAAAATGTATATGGTCTATCACAACTGAATTCATCTTCTTGATTTCAGTCATTATCACAACCCACATCCAATGCATATGGACATGGAATTCAAACTGCAACCTCTTGACCATTAAATGTGCACTGTGATTATCGGTTTACGCAGAGAGGGCCAAGGGACAATAGTCATTCGAGTTTCTTACCCTAAGGCTACAAAGCACGATCACTTTAATTTGTTGAAGTTTGTGAAGCACCTGAGGACACACCTGCTAAAACTGTGAGGGAAAAACCAGCATTGGCAAATCCAATGGGTCACACCTGTGCAAAAGCTATTGGATTTGCCAATGTTTTTTTGCCTTGCAGCATGGCTAAATGCTAGAAAAGAAGCGCATGATCAGTAATGGCCGCGTCATACCACTACTTTTTCCTTAGTGTGGTGGGTGGTGATAACAGTGACAACAGAAGGGAGGATGACAAGGAAATTAAGGGGCATACGTACAAGGAGAGGGAAAGTGGGTGGAAATGGGCAAGGTTATAAAAAGCATTCCGACCTGGCACTGGCCGTGTCAGCACATTTTTGTTCTTATGATCTGTGGGGTGGGGAACAACACAGACAAAGAGAGGGGAGGGAGGTGGGAACTTTCTTACCACAGCTGGTATGGAGAAAACTACCCCTCACCTTGGCAGATTGTCCATGAGGTTGTCGGACTACAATCTGTGTGCAACTAAAAAAAGGACATGATTAAAGGATGGCCAGGTAAGAAAAGTGTGAGTGAGGCAGTAAAACCCTTCTGGGAAATCAAGGATGAACTGTTATGGGAAGACAATAGGTTTCTTTTGAGAGCTGTCAGAGTGATTTCACTTTAGGTACTTAGAGGTAGGATTCTAGAAATCAATTATGAGGGGTGTTTGGGCATCATCAAATGCAAAACAAGGGTAAAGTCTCATTTATTGGTAGCCTGGCACAGCCATCAAGATGGAAAGGGTTGTGCAAAAGTGTGTTGAGTAAATGGATGCAGACAAAAGCCAAATCACTTTAAGATCACCCTTTTCTCTATTACAATCTCCCACAGGGTCTTGGGAAGCCTTGGCTATTGACATTTTGGGGGTTTACATAAGATTAGCATGATGTTACCCAGTATGTGATTGTGATATATGATCTACTTTCTAAGTGTGCAGAGGTGCGTGTTGTGGAAAAAAGCAGACTCTAATGCTGTGGTGAGATTCTTGGCTGACATATTGCAATGTGAAGGAATGCCCAAATCATTGCTTAGTCCACAATATATTTCCAAAGTATTGCAGAATTTCTTAGCTAGAAACAACATCACATGGAGGCACCTCGTCGTACCATCCTGCCAGTAATGGCGCTGTAGACGCTTTACGGAGTTCTTATGGGCAGAACAGAAATGGCCATGAAGGCTCTTGGAGTTGGAAATTAGAAGTGAATAAACTTGTGTGGGCATATCATTTGACACCCACTGAAACAGGGTATTCACCCTTCAGGACCCTCAAGGGCAGAGATCTGCTCAGTAAAGACAACAAAGTGTGGATGAAGCATGAGAGACAGGAGTTGGTTTCTCTGAGAGATGTCAAAGAGAATATTAATAAAACAAGGTTGCAATATAATAGTATTATGATGCAAGCATGATGTGAAGGAGGAGAAGCTATTTAGTGGGGATTTTGTCAGAGTCAAGGATTAAAGGAAAAGGGAGAACGGCTGCACACATTTGCATTTAATGTGTTAGATCAGTTTTAAACTTCTGCCAAATTGAGTGATGGTAAAGTTTATCATTTTGGTAAACTTGCCGGATACTACATGAGTCCCAAATATAAGAGTCTGTAGAACAATGAAACTTGTGGGGGTAAACAGAAAGGTTGGTTGATGAATGTGACTGTTGAGTGGATGGATGAGAATGAGTGTGTGGTTTCCTATGACGTTGATTCCAATTTGAGTGTCAAACCAGGGATGGAAGCACATGCCACCCGAACCGGACGACCTATACACACTTTCAAAAGCGGTGAGATTTTGTGATAACTTCCAATTTAACTGCTGGTACATTGTCTAATTTGCTGTTATATTCTGTTACCACTGTTTACTTTTAACAGTTATATTGCAGATTTAAGGCGGGTACTATGTGAAATTTTCATCCATTGTATGGCTGTATTGGTTATACATGGATATTGTATTTTGTTTTTATTTTGTTAAGGAGGAAGATGTGTTGGGAATGCTCCCATATTCTTCTATGGCATCGCATCTAAATGCAATCAGGTTGTGCTAACATAGGAAGGAGGAATGGTCCGTCAACTGGATTAAGCTGTGGAGTACACGTCTATTTCCTGGATCAGTGAAGATGGAGGTTAATATTATAATTAAAGGACTTGAAAACTATAGTGGATCGTTTACGACTCGCACTTTACAGATGCTTTCCTTTAGTTGTATATGTACATTTTGTGAGCGATATTTTAACTAAACATCCAATTTAGCACTGTTTACATTCCTCCCATGCTACAGTATAAATGGCCGTCTCATCAGTGGGTGCTAACATTTTCATACTCCCCTTTCCATGAACAAATGCCATTTGTGAACTGGCCCCAAATCACTCCAAAGATGCTAGTGTTGAAACAAGATGCAACTGAAAATGGACTTAAAATATGTAACATCAGATGTCAACGATTTTATGTAATTGTTACAATTTACTTTAAAAATAAAATACAATGTGTTGCTTTAGAAATAAAGGACAGGGCATAGCATGAAGGTTTTCAATATTTAATTTCATAAGACAGGTCAGGATGAGGAGGAATCTATCAAGACAAATATAGCAAAGAAGCCAAAATATGAATGCGGCAGGTTTTATTTATTTTTAGTTTTATTAGGTTGCACAGACGTATTCTAGTTGCCGGCTATTGAACCAGTAATAGTTTATTAAGGTATACAAATATTCAATTGTTATACAGAATTTGAATTATGTGAACATCTGAAGTGTTACACAGGCTTTTAGGCACAAAATGCTTTGATGTGGGGCAAAAATGAATTGTGGAGAAAGGGAAACCATAATATTTGGAGCCACCTCGTGGTTTTTAAGCATCAGGAGGATCATCAAGGGTGAAGAACCAGGCCAGGCCTTCTTTTAATTATGGAGATATATGTTGTTACATGAGCATGACGGTATGCTGAATTAAAAGTAGCGCATTTGGTCAAACCACACCATTGCATGGCTCTCATGTCATGTGCTCAATGGGCCAATTGGATATTTAACTTACATGGCCTTTGCACAAGAATAAAAACACCAATCCCCTGAAACTCAGATCAGCACCTTGCTACTGAGACACAAAGCGTTCTCTTGTTTCATGGACAGAGCTCATGCATCGAGAATAATCAATATTCGACTAAAGCAGCTGTCTCATCTTTAATGGATTTAGCTGTGATTTGCACGTTTAAAAGTCCTCCGTCTGCCTAGCCCGCTACTCATCAATTGATCTACATGCTGGAGTATAAAACCTTTCTCTGACACAGGTAAATTTAATCTCTGCTATCACTGACTGTTACCCATACTTAACTTGCACTCGTATATAAATCCTGAGTAATGAAACCCTCTTGTCACCACAAGACAGCTATCTCCATGCTGAACACTATGAGGTTTTTTTATTGATACAGATGTTGAAATATGGCACTATATTTTGTTAACATTATGCAAACGGTGTATTAGCCAACATGACTCCTATCTCAGTTTCATTTTATGGCTCACATAACACACCTTGTTCGGATATAGGTATAGAATTAGTTACAAAGACCTTCTGTACAAGACACATCGGGGTAACTCACACACATCAAAGTGAGACGTGCATACCCTCCATAACGTTCACCACCTTTCCAGGAACGGAGCACAAATACATTATGGGTCCAATTCACATAGGTAAACTTACAGGCGGAGAGTTTGGTGGAGTTGCACCTGTGACTGGGGAAAAAAAACCTCCACCTAGATTGAGATCAGCAACTCCAGGCAGAGTCTTATGCTTAGCTGAGGGAATATGTAGGGACACAAGACTCAAACAGAACTCAAAATTTACCCCCAGTACTTTACTGGTGTATGTTGTGCATAAACTTGCCAAATGGAGTTTTACGTGCGCAAGTGGAGAGCCATCAATGATTCATAAACTATAGACTGAGAAATGTAGGGAAACCGGCATCACCTGAGGAAATGAATACACACAAGACAAACATTATTACTGGCTGCACAGTAATAGTGCCCATACCAAGGTTCTCACCTCTTCCATTTATGGTGCAAGACATTATTGAATCAGATACCAGCCGTAGTTGCAATGTGTGGGTTTGTGTGAGGGTGTTTACTTGGAATATGAAAGTGTTATGATGAATTTGAATGTGCATAATGGGTTAGATGTTTGATGAGTCACATGTTTCTTTTTTAATAAATTAACTCCTTACAAATCTGCAATTTTTATGTATGTGCATGTGTTAGATTTACATTTTTGCAATGTGATTTCTATAGGTATATTAAATGTCTAAAGTTATGTGACAGTGTTTTTAACTTTTTTTTAAAAACTTGTGTACTATTTTGTGTGGACTGCCCATTGTGCAGCGACTCTCCTTTCCCACTCCGGCATTTACATTTAAAACGAAGGACTGGTTGTGTGCAGTATGAGATAGTACTGTTGTAGTCATATATTTATGCCTGTGTCTGTGTGAGTTGCATTTATGAGTATGTGAAGCAGTACTTCAGAAATAACACTGAGTAGTCATAAATGTCACTGTGAATTAACCCCAACGATTCTTGGAACATTCTGGAAATACTGAGGTTTACATGTGTCTATGCCTCGATGACGTGCAACACAGGAACCATAAACAGGAACCTAACCTTATGCACTCAAGTCTCCTCTATGTAGTTAAGTTATTGAGTAACAATTTTCACGAACGATCGTGTGCACTGTTCACACGCCAATGGTCCTATTCAGGAAGAATTGATTAAGGAGTCTCTGCCCAGCTTAACTCACGGTGAGCCTACGCAAAGCTTCTCAGGAGCTGTCTCCCTTCATTTGCCTTGATGACCTCGTCGGAGTGTGTGGCTATAAACAGACTTTTTTCCAATGCAAATGTGGCGGCCATCTTTAAACAGAAAGGCTTCCTAAAGGTTTTATTATAATTTCTGCAAAATACTTACTGTGGCCTTTGTGGTTTGTTGAAAACTTTGCAAAAAACTTACCTTCATTTTTGTTGGTGAAACTTTCAGTTTTTCAACCTGACATGCAATCTGTTAGTGAGACACACGATTTTTAGGAGGGAACAGAAAAGTGGAGAAGATGTGAATACTTACATATCTGCTTTAAGAAAACTATCTTCAGAGTGTCATTTTGAAGCATTTGCGGATCAATTAGTAAGTTACCAATTCATATGTCACTGTTCGGATAAATCCATCAAACAACGGTTATTGTCCATGGGAGATCCATCTTTATCAGATTCTATTAGAATTGCCAAGAGTATTGAAACAGCGATCAAATCAGCTAAGGAGTTGGAAAATGCGTAGGATGATCAAGTTAATGTGGTTCGGAGATCAGACGACAGAGTCAAAATGAGCAATCCATCATCCAACAAAGGGGATTTTGCCAGACAAAAGAGTTTTTTCAAACAAACAAGCATATGTTTCAGGTGTGGTTACTTGCCACATCAGAAAGGAGGGAAAATTTGTCTGGCAAAGAATGTTCAATGTAGAATATGTGGCAAATCTGGACATTTTGCCAAAGTGTGTCAATGTTTCAGAGGAAATAATAATAATGTTACTGTGGTGGTAGATGAATGCGAGGACAGAGTGGATGATTTGATGAGTGAGATGCAGGAAGTGATTCTGGCCGCTGGTGAAGATGACATAAAAAGTGGAAATACCAATCACTGCGTTGATCCTTACATTTTGGTTCAAGTTGGTGTTAAGCATTTAAGGTTGTTAGCTGATTCTGGTGCTAGGATCACTATGATTACACAGGATTATTTTGATCAAAATTAGAGTACACGAAATTGAATCCACCAGACAGGTCACCGGTTTCATATGAGAGAAGGAGGATAGATCTCGTGGTTTTCTTTGAAGATATCTTGTATTCAAAGGGCAATGGATTTTTGGGAAGGTGTATGTGGCTGTCAAGGGGTTTAATATTTTAGGTTGGTTTCATCAAGTTCTGTTTGGCATGGTGTTGCGTCCAGGTATGTGTGACCAAGTGACTGTTATAAGAGATTCCTCGGACATCGAGAATTTGCTTAATGATTTTCTGAAAGTTTTTTCAGGAGAGTTAGGCAAGATAAAAGGTTTTAAACACAAAATAAACGTCAAAGACAATGCCATTCTTATAAAGCATAAATTGAGAGGTGTACCGTTTATTGTCAGAGATGATTTAGAAAGAGAATTGGAGAATTTATGTATGAAGAGAATCATTGAACCTGTTGAGTCCTCTTTATGGTTGTCACCCTTGGTGGTGGCAAAGAAGAAAAATGGAGAACTGAGAGTATGTGTTGACTTGAGGGCTCTTAACAGAGAAATTTGGGTGGACTCGCATCCGCTGCCAAAAATCAGTGAGATGCTTTCTTGTATAACTGGAGCAAAATTGTTTACGAAACTTGACTTAGCCTCTGCTTACTACCAGGTAGGATTGACACCTGATTCTCATCACTACACTGCTTTTGTTTCCCCCGGGATACTTATCAATACTGCTGATTGCAGTTTGGACTGCCGTCGGCAGAGTTGGTGTTTCAAAGAATAATGACTACCTTACTTAAGGATTTTAAAAAGGTGTGTGTGTTTCAAGATGACATACTGAACATGATGTGAGTTTAAGTCAAGTTCTAAAAGTGTTTAGTGATGCTGGAGTTGTATCAAGAAGGGAAAAGTGTCAGTTTTTGCAAACGTCTGTAGAATATTTGGGGGAAATCATGACAACGGAAGGTGTGCATCCCAAACCTGTTCTTGTAGAAGCTATAGTGGGGTTACCTGCGCCTCAGGACAAAGTGGGCGTTAAATCTTTTCTGGGACTTTGTGAGCTTTATTTTAGGTTTATAGAAAATTTAGCAAATTTGGTCAGGCCTATCTCAAACTTGCTGAAAGCCAAAACTGAATTTGTGTGGGATGCTGAGTGTGTGGAAGCGTTCAACATCATTAAACAAGAATCGAGTAACGTGAATGTTCAACTGTTGATGCAAGAGAGTTCGGTATTGGAGCTGCATTTGATGCAGGTCAGTGGGAAACAGGAATAAACCATTGGTTTTGCGCCAAGAGTTCTTAGACCGAATGAAGTGCACTATTCTGTAATACAGAAAGAATTGTTAGATTGTTGGTGGGCCATTGAGATATTCAAATCTTATCTGTGGGAAGACATTTTTTGCTGCAGACTGACCATAAACCATTGGTTTCTATTTTAAACTGTACTAATGTCAAAAGTGACACACCAAAAATTGCAAGCTTTGCAGCCAGCTTATTGCAATTTGATTTTACTGTTGTACATGTTTCTGGGGGAAAATGTGAGAGCAGATTATCTCTCTAGGAATCCGATTGCTGGAGGGGATTGTGAAAAAGACGACATTCAAGATGAAAATTGTTTCATTGCTGCTATCTAATTAGAACAATCTGGTTCTTTTTCTGAGGTGGAATAGAAAAAAGCGTCTACAAATGATCCTCTACTCTCTAAAGTCTCGACGTACATCAGGGAAGGGTGGCCTCATTAAAAAAGTTTGAACTGAGTGCTCAACCTTTTCTTAAGGTATCAGATGTGCTGTCTATTGAAGATGGGGTTATATTGAGGAATGACAAGATTGTATCTCCGGGTGTTATTAAATCTGTCATTTTGGAAAAAGCACGATGGTTATTTGGGTTGTACACTTACCAAGAAGAGGGTGAAAGAATACTATTGGTGTCCGCAAATGGACAAGGACATTGATGTTTTGGTCAAATGTTGCCAAATTTGTTCTACAAGTGACAAGACGCTGAAGATGTCAACACCTCCTTTGGAATCAATTGAGTGTCCTTCTGGCCCATGGGAAAAGATTAGTATTGATCTATTAGGGCCTTTCAATTATCTTCCACCTAAATTACGATATACATACATTGTTGTTAATTACTTTTTCAAGTGGCCCCATGTGAAATTTGTAGGAGATGCCAATTCTAAGTCGGTGGTGTCTTTTATTAAAGATATTGTTTCGGAGGAAGGTTTTCCTAAGGAACTCTTTTCCAATAATGGGGTACAGTTTGATTCTGCTGAAGTAGAATGTTTTCTGAATGAATGTGCGATCAAACTTTGAAGAGTTCACTTTACCAACCGCAAACTAATGACTTGGGTGAACGTTTTAATTGAGTGATTGGTGAATGTGTGCAATTGGCTTTAGCTAAAGGGTGTGTGGTTCACGCTGCTGTTCAGAGTATGTTGTGGTTTTACAGAACAACACCCCATTCGAGGATGGGGGTATCTCCATTTGAAGCCCTTAGAGCCCACTTTGTTTAGACCTGCTTGACTATCCAAATTTTTTAAACACTCAACATGTAAGGAAGACATTGACATTAAGGTTTGTTCTAATATGGAGAAAGCTCAAGCAAAATAAAAACATATTATGATAAGAATAGATGTGTGAAGAATGTTCGGTTTGTAATTGGTGACTGGGTATTGGTTAAAGTACCTAGTTTTATCAAGAAAGGTGACACAAAGTTTTCTGAACTTTTAATGATTGACAAGCTGTGTGGTAATGCTAGTCGTGTTAATGGACGTAATTGGTGGAATGTTGGAAAAGTTGTCAAAATATCAGCGGAGGGTAATGTCTCGCTGCTTGGTGTCCCTCTTAATGATTTAGGACAGAATGTAAATGTGAAGAGGTCCTCCAGTGTGCAAAGTGCAATGATGTAAAACCAGTGTGTCCTAAGGTTGTGGACACACTGTTGGATCATTTGCCTGTTAGGAAAAGTCTTAGGGCTCATAATTTACCTTTGAGGTACTGTTAAGTAAGAATGTTGGGTTGTGTTAGTTTAGAAAAAAAATTGTTAAAAAGAAAACAAAATGTACATGCAAACCATGAGTTCTTTGTTTACCTGTGAGCTACCGTTAAGTAAGAATGTTTGTGTTATTATTTTGGGGTTCTTATTGCCGTTAAAAAAAAATGCTAAAAGGAAAACTAAATGTAGTATCTTAGCTGGGAGTTCTTTGTCAATTGCACGTGGCAATGGAACAAAGATGTTTTTATGCGCGCTAGGCATCTTTCTGATGTTCGGGTTGCCGCATGAGTGTTGCGCGGTCCAATCCGAATATCAGACAGGAGGACGGTTGGAGCAGCCGAGTGACGGCCCGCACTGTGCTGGGTGATTTTAGTGGAAATGATTTTTAAATAAATCTGGTTTGGCAAAACTTACATTACGGTGTGATTTCAGCTCATTTCACACTGTTTCTCAGCCAAGCATACAATATATGAAAACATTGGATGAATCAATGAAGTTGTTTCATCTGTGGGATAACTGATGAATTCTACAGATTCCTATAGAGCCTGACCTGAGAAGAAAAGAGTCCCCAAGGTGTTCCGTGTGCTGGTAAGGAAACAGAGAAAAACATTAGAAACATCAACTATCAGTTGAAGAAGTGATGTATCTTTCTGTGGAAATACAGAAGCTACTATCTGATCCATTGTTGAGGACAGGAATTTTGTCTCAGAGTGTTTTCACTGACCCATCCCTCAGATCACTTAATGGCCGAACCCTAATAGTTTCTTGACGTGTCACTAATTGAGAACACGCATTTTGAATGCAAGAGGTCTTGGATTTGAGGAAGTTAAAGCTATTGGCGTTGTAAATGGCAATTTCTTTTATCTATGCATTTTGGTTTGGAGTGTAGTGGATGTATGCCAGGAGCCACAGCAACCCTCCCAGGCCTCTCTTTGCAGTAGAGAGGACACAACTAGGCCTTCTTGGGAGTGTTTATGCCTCCTCCCTACAGACTGGCTGTGATAGAGGAGTCCAGAGGGTGATGGGGAAGAGTGTGACTGTGACAGCGACTACGCAGGGTATTCGAGGTGGGGCCTATTCATACAGGAAATGGTGCTATTCGAGCTCTGTGTTAGACAGCACTTATGAAAGTGGCATCTGCAATTTCGCAGTGGTAGTGAGGGGATTGTCGAAGCCATGACACAAGTGAATTCTGAGAGGAGAACATGATGGAGTTTGCTCCACATCTGTGCCCTATGATACACTGCTCCTCTCACTGTGGCACCATTGAGTTAGCTTCCTTCTGCTATAGGGTTAGGAAAATGGCTGCCTCTACTTACTGAACTCTATTTGAAGAGGTCCAATTCACATCCAAGGGCTAGATGGTTTTTGCTATGAAGCTTGAGGCTGTGAAGTGCTTGGGTCTGGAGTCACAACTCTTTTTCCACAATTTTGGAGATAACCCCTTTTGCCATTCTTGCATAGAACTAACCTATGTGCTTGCTTGGTGAACGTCCGGAGGTTATCATCAGCACGTGCTACCACCTAGTGTTAAGCTCTACTCACGCCAGTTGGTTAATGCACCCACTGCAGAGCTCTTGACAGAATAACAATGCCACAGATTACAATTCTGACATAGCTTTTTCACCTCTTCATCTCTGAAAGGTTGATGCAAATGAATTATAGCGATGTTGCCAAGAATGGCACCTGCTTTGCAGAGCTATGAAATGGCAGAACCTGTATTACCAAGAGCAATATAATAAACCAAGTTATTCCCACACTGCACCAACATGCACTAGACAAGGAACCATAGGGAAGAGAATGTGGTGTAAGGGTCTGAGGTGCTGACTTTAGAGCAGGGAAAAACACAGTTTGAGTCTCGGCACTAGCTCAACACCCTGTGATTCTGGGCAAATCACTTAATTTCCCCTAGCTACTACAAGTCTATGTGTTCTTGTGTAATGTAACAGGTGCCCATGTAAAGTATTGTAATATCTCTGTATCAAGTTTGCACTATATAAAACTGCAAAAATAAATAAAGAGCTCCAATACCTTTGGATCGAGTTCGCGCTACATAAAACTGCAAAAAAAATAATAATAAAAAAGACCCTGCAGACATGGCAAAGAAACATCAACATTCCCGAAAAACAAGAATGAGGAATAAAGAACATATGGCCAACCAGTGCGAAGCAAAAGAAAAAAATAGTGCACCACACTAAGGTACATGGCAATGGTGCAAAAGTCCATGTAACAGGGTCAGTCTGCAAGGCGGTAACAAACCAGTCTCAAGGCGGGACAAAAGTAAAGCATTTACCGACGACATCAAGGGATTTTTGAAAGGCAGGTCCAGGAACCAATGAAAGTCAAGTGCAGGAGATGGGCATGGTTAAAGCCCACATAATTGATTACAACATGTTGAGAAGACATGAAGCGTTTGTGCCATGCTATACTCGACCTAAAAACGTGATGTGCGATGTGCCTGAATTATTCTCAGCCATGGATTATTACTCAAGGTCGTATTCCAGCTCATTTTTTAAACATTTTTGTAGGTCTGCTTTAGCTTCTGTATAGCATCTTGTAATAATAAAAAAAACATAAGAAACACATTTAGGCACTTTGGGTCAGCTTCTTCACCAACTGGTCTGTTTAACTGTCATTAATATATTGCTTCTTCATTCCACAAGATACAGTATGGGACCATGGCTCAGCCCTAATCAGCCATTGGCTCTCAAGCACTGAGTGACTGTATTACAACCGTTCATATTTGTACATTGCCTAAAATGTTGAGTGCTTTATTACCAGAGAAGGTGAGCCAATACTGTGCTTGGTCAATGCCTTTTCTTTTAACTATTTATCCGTTTTAATATCATCTTCTTGCGTGTTTAAAGTGCAAGTTTAGATAACAGTATTTCAAAGTCTGAAAGTGTGTGCAATTACTAATCCCATTTCCCAATGATGTGAATTATAATTAAGAAGGGTATATATAACTGTCCTTCAGAGTACTCCTGCCTACTAGAAACTACAGCTCTATTAAAACCATATGGAATGGTTAATCTATTTATAATGTAGCATTTTACTGTAAGCATATGCTGCCACGTTTAGGTGGTGGAATGATACATTGGTTTCTTTTTAATTTTGAGGCATATGTTTGCAATAAAAAAATATAACAAGGAACATCACACCGGCTTGCCTGGTGCAGACCCACAACTTTTTTTTTTTTTTTTTTTACACACATGCATTTATTTTTTTACCCAGACTCTTTGGAATTTTTGTTAGTATGCATTGTCCATATAGTTTCGTTGTGCTTTGAAAAAAAAAAAATCTGAACATTAGAAATGGATTCTTGGGAACTTGCAAGTCCAAAAAAACATTATTTCCGCTCCAATTAAGAAAGCATATATTAAATTACGCACTTCTGTGAAGACGTATGCCACGTATTTCCCCCACAGAATCGATGTGGGAGAACATCAAAAGGAGTTATTTAAGCATGCAGAAGTGTGCCCAGCTATGAATGTTAAAGCGAGTGCCCAAAATACCTCTGTACTCGAGGCTGGATGGTGGAGCCAAATGCAGAAGAGAGCTTTTTTTCCTAAAAGGTTATAACCTTTTGCATTTCATGGAGTATACGATGTTCTGTGAAAGAGGGTACTTGCTACAGAGGGATGGCTCAGAAATGGAATTGTAAGAGTGGTGTATATCACAGACGTGGGTACAAAATTCAATTTACACCGTTTGCCAGGCAGGCCAATGCACTTCTACCCTTTCGTTAATGTCAGATACGAAGGCCCTGTAGCATCTCATGCACATCAGTTGATTTAGTCATATTCATGTTCTGAATGCTTTATCTATGCATTTGATTGCATGAAGGTAGGCCCTGGGACCTGTTCTTGGGGACTTGAGCTGATTTTTCATGTCGAACTTTGACCCACAGCAAGAGAGAGGAAGGAGGAAGCGAAAACTAGGAAAGCAGGGTCACAGGAAGAGAGCAAGAATGATAGAGATAATGACAGGAAATGTAAGCTGGTGGAAGAAAGAGGCAGGGGGTGGAATCAAGACTAGACGTCCTTGCTGTTCGGTAAACCTATCACTCATCAACACAGGCGCGAGGCTCTTGAGAAAGCCTTTGCTTTACACGTATTTATTACATAAATTAAATATTGCATGTTCCCATTAGACAACACATGCCAAGCGATGCAAACAATGTAAAGCACTCATGACAGGAGTCTAGATGATGCACCCACCTGGTGGGGAAGCCACTGTGAAGGGTAAGAAGTATCGCACAGACTGCATTTCTCCTGGCCTCATCCCATGGTCACAATGCAGTTTCCCAAGAGCACAGGCATGTAGAGTGGCCAGGGATAAGCCGCTGCACCTGTCTTTGAGGTGGTCACACAGACCTCCTAATGTAGGATTAAGCACGGGGCTGCATTAACCAGTGTCAGAGCCGCTAACACCTCAGAGCGTCTCCACCGGCACCGTAAGGGCCAGTGTCGTTTCTGGTTGTAATTTCAGAGAGTCGGAAGTAAGACTGTGCTTCTTGGATATTGTGCCTGGCATCGAGGTAAGCAGGTATATAGTAATAAAATGTGAGCCTGGCCAGTTGTTTGGGAATAGCTCGATAATAGTTCTTATCCTCTGTGAAAATGTTGATCCCATCGTATTTGTGAGGCCTTTCTAAAGGGATTTTCCAGTGAATTATGTTAGGGAGGTCTTATCACCCAGGTCCTGATACCCAACCTAATAATGTCAACAAAGACCTGATGAATTCATAGAGAATTCATAATGGGGTGATTGACTGTTTATCTTTTAGTTATAAGGACAAAGTGAGTGGAATACCTCACAGTTGAGTCAAAACACCTGTGGTGTTGCTCATCCAAAAACGAGTTTTTTTTTTTCATAAGTTGAAATCTTTTACTTGCCATCAAATGCTAAAAACAGGTCACATCAAATACATCAGGGCTAATCAATATTCTCCCAGGAAACTGGGTATAGATTCTCTTATGCAATAATAGGTTTTTTGAAAGAGTACTTGTATAAACTTGAAATTGAGTTATAACAATTCAATTATTATTGAATTAAACACAGGAATAATTAATAAAGTAATAATAATGTGTACCGAACAGAATTATCAGAAAAAGTGTACTTTATTTTGTGAAAATAGCAACAAGCAACAATATATTATACACGATCTGGTCCATAAACATTCAATTAGGGTTCATAATACTAAATTATAGAAAACAATACCGGCCCACATTCAACATAAAAATTAAATGTCAGTATTATGCTTATGAGGATCAATCAGGAATGTGGGAAAAAAATCCCACATTATCTAATCGTAGTCCATTCCCAATTGGAATGAAGATTCTTACATTGACTGGGGACAGTCAGGTCAGATTTCGTTTTATCGCGTTTTCCATTTTACCAATCATGGAGTGGTATCTTGGTTACAGGAAAAGGAGATGGGGTCTCAGAGATATAAAGATGAAAAACAAAATGGGCAACTGCCTGTTTTATGGCTCCATGCTAGACATCATTATTGAAAGAGTATGGTGTTTAGAGGTATTTTCTGGGTTTAAAGATATCTCAAAAGAAATTAGCATACCAAGAGTAAAAGAACATCTGTTGTTAAATGGATGGATATCTGAAGGATATTTAGCATTGCTGCAACAATTGAATTTTACCATTTCTTGCACACCCACATCCCAAACAAGCATTGGCAATACTATAGGGCCAGGATTACCAATGAAATTGCCTCTTGTATAATTGATTGGTTAAGGCACGCAACAATTCATCATACGTGCACTCTGGCACTCATTTGCATTCAGCCATCCAGTGACTCATTCTCGCATTCACACTAACACAACCACTATAAAATACACAAAAACTCAACAATATGTGCACAGGTAATTAAAAGAATACAATAAGGAAAAGAAAACTGGTTGCTATCTACATATGGTGGGCGTGTGCTTGAAACAATACTGAAAATAGCAGCAGGTGCTTATCTTTGCAGAGGTATTGCAGTCTATTGTTGTTTTAAAGTTCCAGCATGACTGACAAGTTTAGATACATGGTGTTGGTCATCCTGTACTTTTAATACAATTATAAACAATGGACAACAGCATTTTATAATGGTCTCCTGGTTTAGAGAAAATGGCCACATGTGATTCGGAACATTACAGATTAAATGAGCAGCAAGCACGTTACCTGTGGCACTGCCCGAAGAGACATAGTATCCTCTTAGGAAACATTAAAACGAAAAGGAGAAAATTGAAAACTAAAGGACTGGTCAACCAGCTTTGATACCGAAGCACACTTCTTTTCAGGTGGAAGTTCTTGTGAGCAGAAAATTCAATCATTCACGAAAGAAGAGAGTTGATGATTGATGTGGTCTGAACCATTGCCCTCGAAGAAGTATGCTGTCAAGGATAGAAGCCGAAAGAAATGACACTCATTCATACAAACTCGTGGCAGAACACAGCTTATCCAAAGGCTCTCTATGTATCTATACAAATATATATTTATATATGTATGTATTATGTATTAATATTCTATTACAAGACTCAGGCAGACATCTAAGTGGTTCTAGAAAGAAATATTATAGTTTAAAACCTCAACCTCTAGGGTTTGTCAGAGGCTTTAACCAACATCAAAATTCTTCCTTAGAAAAGTAATATATGACATTTCATGCAACAAAAGACAATAGGCTTTAATACGGAAAAATAACAAGCCACCCTTAAATCCTTATTGATTTTAACATATGCTTTACACAGTCAATATGTTTAACCTTCTGCATGTATCATAGCTTTTCAAAATAAACAGATAAGCGCTAGGGCACTAGAAATATATATTTTTCCTACTGAAGCAATTATGCCTGTTGCCTTATTATTGGCTTGTCAACATAACCACTGAGGCCTCCTGTTCTAAGCTTAAGCTTCTCCACAAGTCCAACCACAAGGCATACAATCTCATAAGAGGGTTTAACAAGGATTCTGTCAGTGCAAACTTTCTATACCCAGTTTTTATCTCAGAGGATAACCAGCACCAAAACCTTTCCTTACTGCCGCAATCTGTGAGATTCCATGTAGCAAAATACTAATCTGAAGACTTCAAACCTGAGTAATAACAATCAACCTTTAAATGCCTATTGATTTTAACATTTTTCAAAGTCAACATGACAGGGTTACTGCCTTTCTTCTAACTTTTTATATGAATATTCATTCCCATAACCTTTATCTTTTGCATGTCACCATAACCAACTCAGACCTACAATGTTGGTCTTAAGGCTTCCCCACAAGTCATCTATCATGTATGCCTTAATAAAATTACAAATAAGTACAAAATATAGTTGTCAAAACAATATACAATCCCTACTGATAGAACCTAATAAGGATTACCATAGAGTAAACTGACTATCCCCATGGTATGCTGGATGGGTCATCAACACTAAAAACCTTGCCTACTAAGGTAATCTGCAAGACTCCATGTAACAAAATACCTGAATACGGGCTTTAGAACAGTGTAACAACAATCCCCATAAAAATTGTATTGATTTTAACACATTGTCACAATACTTATGGCCTACTTGTTTTGTCATAACTTTTCCTGGTAAACAGATCACACCTAAAGAATCAGACAACTTTTCTCAGTGAAAAGATAAGGCCTCAGCCTTCACCAATGGCTTGACACTATATACAACACAGGCCTACTGAAGTGTGCATATGCTGACAACCATTGAGCATACATTTATGAAATTACAAACATATACAAAACTACATTTGGCAAAACAATATAAAGCTCCTCTGAACAAAGCCTAACAAGATTCAAAGTGAAGTCCTACTTCCAGGGTTTGTCAGATTGCGTGCCCAACAGCAGAACCCTTGCCTACTATCTTATTACTTGAGATTAGATGTTCCTTTCTACAACCTGCAACATAATGTGATAACAATCCGCTGTTAAGATGCCTATTGGCTATAACATATCCTTTTTCACAATACAAACAAGCCATTGTCATAACTTTTCATAATAAACAAACCAGACCTATGGCATAACATTTCCCTGCATACCAAAAAACAGTCTATAATTGTTTTCATTGGTTTGTCACCATAACCATATAAGGCCTACTATACTTAGGGTAAGCTTTTCCACAAGGCGATTGTTATGCATACAGTCATAATATTGCAAATGTTTACAAAATTACAGTTTCCAAAGCAAAACACTGTCTCGTCGAACAGTGCTTAACTAGGATTCTCACAGTGCAAATCTTCTGTACCCATGGTTTGTCAGACGGTGTCTGCTTCAGCAATTTGAACCAATTCCTTGAAACAGAAAGCCAATGTGTAGGCTTCATTCAGACCAATAACAATGGCTGTTAACTTTAACTTATCCTTTTCACAATCAATAAGCAGGCCACTGCCTATATTGTAGCTTTCATAATAACCAAACAGGCATAACATCTTTATGGAACGTTTTTATGGTTTGTCACTATAATCAACTCAAGCCTACTGTATTGAGCACAAACTTTCCTCAAGGATTCCATCAGGCAGACATAAAAGTGAACATGTATACAAAATTACAGTTGGCAAAGGAAAATACTGTCTTTCCTAAAACAGCCTAACATATATTATTGTAGAGCATACCTTTTTACCACAGAGGTGAATTATCATAACTCTTGCCTATTATGGTGGCCTGTGAAATTCCACATACAAAATACCTGCCGATACACTTTAGCATCAATCCATCGCTTAAAGCCTTCTCTCTTTAACACATGCTTAATAGGTCAAGCCTAATGCTTTGACATAATGTTTCAAAATAAACATATCAAACCTATGAAATCTGGCACAGCATTTCCCAATGAACTGCTGACGCTCATACTCTCTACCACTGGATTTACTCCTTACCCACCACCAGCCTACACAAGTGCACATAAACGGCAACCATCATACATACAGTTATACACTTACAAATATGTAGACAAATGCCACTTACAAAGCAATATACAACCACTTACACTACAGCCTAATGGGAATCATCTCAGTGAAACCCCTCTGGGTTTGTCAGAGTGGGTAGCCAACATCAAGTACCTTGCCTACAATGGTGAGCTGTGAGATTACATGCATCAAAGTACTTGTCCACAGCCTGTAACACAATGTGATATCAACCAACTGTTAAAGATTGAGTGGCTTTATCATATCCAATAAATAAGATAGACCAACTACCTTTGTCATAACATTTCATAATAAGCACACAGGACCAATCACATTGGACATTACATTTTCAAATGCACCAATCAGACATATAGCTTATCACCATAACCAACTCACGGCCACAGTATTGAGCGTAAGCATTTCTTCAAGGCATCAATCAGGCACATAGTCTGAAAAATGTTTGTTATACATAAATCTAGTTGACTAAGCAAAATACTGCTCTCTCTCTCCTAAGAGGGCCTAATAAGGATTCTCACAGGATAAATCTTCGTTATCCATGGTTTGCCACATAGGGCAATCAACACCAAAACCCTTGCCTATTATGGTAATCAGTGAGATTCATGTAGTAAAATAAATTCCGGCACGCTTTAATACAGAGGAATAACAATCTATGCTTAAATGTCTATGGGGCATAACATAGACTTTTCACAATAATTCAGGCCTAGTCAAAGCATTTCAAATTAAACAGATTAGGCCTATAGCCATGACTTCTGTCTTGCTACCATAACCAGAGTCAGACTGGCCAATAGGGCAATCAGGCAGTGCCTGATGGGCTGGTGTGAAAGCTCAGTTGTGGGGGCTGGTTTTGTGGCTGTTTGTGGTCCTGTTTTTTGTCTGCTCCTCCAGTTTTTACCATTGATTTCTCTGGTATTAAAAAAACACAGCCTGTAGCAAACAAATCCCTGCAGTCTCCATTTACTTTCAAAACATTTTGACGGATTGTCTTTACAAAATAAAAAATTACCCAGTTTGCAAACATAGGCCGCTTTTTTTTTAAGGTATCTGATTCACTAATGGGGTGGGGGCACTTTTATTTTGGTGTCCAGGCCTATTTTCTGTCCCAGTCCACTACCCACCATTACCAATATAGTCTGCTATATTGAGTATAAGCTTTGCCAAAAGCCAAAAAGTGCAATAAATGCAGTCTTTTTAGTGGTAGCACACAAATTCAGCCCAATCGAATCCTGTAATCGGGGTCAACGCCAGGTGGGTGGAGGCTAAGCCACCCCTCAGTAGTACTCTGAAAGCTCCTTTGGGTTGATTACATAAGACCATGAGACAGTTGCACTGTTCTGACAGACCCCCAAAAAATCCATGTAGATTATTGTAGCCCTGGGGATCTCATACTGTTCGCAAACACAAAACTGCACTTGGAAGGCTAAAGTTAATGTTGGATAGGGAGGGTGCTGAGACTGAAATACATTCCTAAAGACTGCCCAGCACACATCTGTGCTGCTGCCAGAGTAAAACCAACACAGCACTGTAAATCATCTACTTATCTGAGACAATGCCATGCGTTTACTCCTAAAAGTTCAAGAAGAGGCAGCCCTTACCACTGCTGGCTAAGGCAACTGAATAAACCAACAAAATAATCACTGCCAGTTAAAAGGGAAGCACATTTTTTCTGGGGAAACCACACAACTTCTGTCCAATCAAAACATGTACTCCTGGCTACAAACCTGTGGGCGGAGCCGAAGTCCCTCTTGTTTAGGTCGATCACATTATGTCTAGTGACAGCGGCGCTGTCAAGCCAGATCTAAAAAGGTTTGTAATTGTAGCTTCCACCAGCTTCCTTCTGGCGGTGAATAAGGTAGGTGATAGCACCATACTGGAGAGAAATGTACTGTGCTACTCCTGCTTTTTGCTGTTGAGACAAAGCACAGCTTTAAATTATAATTCCCTGCCACGACTCTTTGACAGGCACCCTTTACAATATCCTAATTTCTTATTGATATGTTCTAAAACTAAAAGCATAATTTCCAAATGTGGAATTGCTCATTGTTGGATACATTATTTCCTTTCTTCCACCCGCCCATCAAATCTATAGAGCACTTAAGAGGAAATTTGTTGTCTGCTACGAATGAGGACATTTTCTTGCATTAATGTTCCACTGGGATTCCTTTTCTGATTTTATCAAATCTTACATGACAGGTGAACTGGATGTATGTAGCACACTATTTTTTTAAGTAACTCCATGGTAGAAGCAACTGAATTATTTGATTTTATGTTTGCTGATAGCACAACCTGGTGTAAAACAGCCAACTGGGCTCATCTGCTTTGCAAGCTCTAATGTAATAGTTGGGCCACAAGACACCTCACAACTGACGCCAAATGGCCGATTCAATGACATTTATCAAGTAAATGGTGGCCCATATTTACTAACCTTCGTATTTAAGTTACCTGTTAGGTCATTACCATACTGCCAAAGAGTGAGCCTGATTTATTGTTGTCATGGTAACATGTTGCTAACTGCACCGGAGAAAATGTAGGCATGACCATCAAGACATGTGAACATAGGTATATATCTAGCAGCTGAACACAGGCATCAGATCACAGCATGGTAAAACAGGTAGGTGAACCACAGAGACACAAATACTTGACCAGAGGATAGTAAACCATGGTACATGAATGAAGATGCGTGAACTCAGGTACCTGGATAAAAGCAAGTTAAGACAGTCATGACATATGCGAGATACAAAGGATGTCCAGGCAGCATGAAATCATTCTTTAAGAAACATTCAGGGCCACCTGGAATTCAGGAAGGTAGTAAAGTCCTGGGTGGTTGCAAGAGTTGACTTTAGAGCACAACCATACAAGAGGCAGTGCCAGTCTCCTGCACAAAAACGGAAGGTACCATTAGTTTCATCACATTCCAAACCATCCTCCCCAGTCTGATCAACACAAGCAAGATACTTTGTTTAGTTGACTTCTTAATAAGTGTTTTACACATATTGAAAGTGCATTCAATAAGTCCATACAGAATTACACATTCAATGAAAGTGAAATTCTTTGCCCCTTCTCTTAACTCGAGCCACCACAATTACATAATGGCCCTCGGCAAAGCGCAATTAAAACTTCAAAATACTTTTTTAGGTCGAGCTCACAAGCACTTTGACCTGTTGTAAGTGCTGTGGAATTTTAACCACGCCCACCTCACGCCCATCTCTTTCACTCGTTCATGGACTTGCCTTTCAAAAATCCCTGATGTCATTGGTAATTGCTTTACATGTGTCGCGCCTTGGGGCGGCTTTGTTACTGCCTTGAAGACTGACCCTGTGAGATGGATAATTGCACGATTGCTGATATACTTCAGCGTGGGTGAACTATTTTTTTTCTTTGGTCTCCCCCCTTCGTGCTCCATGGCAGCCATAGTGCTCACAGTGCAAACAGAGCCAACAACACAAACTCCACGGTGGTATTGGAGAGCTGTTCACATTGTACACACTGTCACCTAATCAGAGTCATTTCTTTTGGCTCTACCCTTCACGCTCCACAACTTTTCCAAAAACATTTATAATTGATCAATGAATTACTAAAAAACAAAAATTTCTAAAATGCAGCGACCCCGGCACAGCAGAAGAGCTGATACTACAATATTCATTGCACTCAGGGAAAAGTCACTCCATAATGCTTTGCACGCATTATTTTCCAAAACATTTCTACTCATAACTCAGCCTGGGACAATGGGACCACCGCCAAAACGTTCAGCATGACACACTCTTTCTGTTAAGGCCATCTCTGGGTCCCCGCACTAGGTTAGTGGGGACCCCAAAATAGTAACCCCTCCCACCAGTCAGTCCCTTTTTAAGCTCTCTTATGGCTGGTACTTCCGTATTACAGCTTGGAGTAGTTTGTGTTCTAAGGGCCTTGGTATTGCAGTAGGCCTGTGCGTCTACTTCTCTGTAATTTTGATAGGACTATAGGGGAATGCTTTTATCTCGGCTAGTTGGAACCTTAGGACGCTTCTGTTTTATTTAAGGATTCTTGACACTTGCTGAGGTGGGACCTCCAAGAGACTTGCATCTTGTTAGGTGGGCCTCCAAGACACCTCTATTTTATTAGGTGGGGCCTTCAAGATGAGTCTTTAGATTTAATTCACTGTGGGGGTATATCAGGCCGCCACCCGGATGCTTTTTTTTTTTTTTTTAAAGTTCGTGGACCCTGACAGTTTTCTTTTGCACTTGTGACACAGCTAGTCTAAGTTCTGACTATTTAGGGCAACCCAATGACCATATTCACAAACATCTGCCAGTTTCCAGCATGCTCTCAATAATTTTTGTTTAATGTTACTTGAACTTGCATTTGTTAGCTCAAAATAGAATGCCTACATCTGCAAAACAGCCCAATGCACGTGCAGCAAGCGCGCTCTGGCAGCTTGCGAATTGTTCCGGTTCATTTTAAACAATAATACAAAAATATTGAGGATATTAACTGAAGCAGACTGCATCACCGCACACATATTTTTGTCCGACTTAAAATTGTCATGGCCTTGCCTGGTTAATAATCTCTTGTAACAAACTGAAACCATGGTGTTTCCTTAGCGGTGAGCATTTAAAAATAGATGTTTCTACTTGGTGGCATTTTAATATTTGCCAGAGAAGCAGGTCATTTCAAGGGAGCCTCTGCTAATAAGGCATTGGCAACCCTTGACAGAACTATAGCTTTGCACCGTTCATCCAGTCTTTACAACGTGTATTTGAGGCCTCTGGGCCTGGTTCTACGTTATACAAAGAGAGGCACAGAGCAATGTCGTAGGAGGAGCAAAAAGGACTGAATCCATCTGTCTGTGGCCTTCGGACCTTCTCTCTTTGTCTAGACGGTTTGTAAATAATCGTGGGCTCGGGTTTGTTCACTTAGTTCCGGCTCAATGCCTCCGTCGAGGGCCTTTAACCAGGGGGTTCTCAGCTTTAGTAGTCTGTCGCCCACGTTTCTTCGGATGGTGCCACACTTAACCACTGACATCTGTGAGCATGAACGTCAATTCACCAAAATTCCAGGGGCAGCGGAAGTGACATAACACGCCTTTTCATATTTACTTTCACTCACACACTCATGCGCACACAAACACATTCACCCATGCACACGCTCTCTTTTACAAAAGCACAGTCTCTCCAGCAAGCATGCACCTCAGCTACCAAGGAAGGTCATGTTCCAGCTAACTGTACTCAATTTTTATTACACTAATAGTGAATTATATGTAATTCACTATTAGTGAAATAAAAATAAAAAAACTGATTGAAAACAAGGAAGTGGAGTCCCAATCAACGTCCATAAGGATGAGATGCCCCTGTGTTACTTCCACTGATTTTGCCCCCCGATGAGGTCAGGGGTCGCAGAGGCAAACTGGAGGTCGCAGCTGCGACCCTTTGTGCCCCCTAAATGATGTCCATGCCTGTGAGATAGACTGTGGCAAGATACATTCCTTATACCTTGGTCTCCTGTTCAATATACATCTAGAATTCCACAAGTGGAGCTCGTCTGGCTGCATGTGCTTCTGCAGAAGTGTAAACTTTTTCAGTAATCTGCCTTTCTTTTTTTTTTTTTTTGCATTGGGTAAAACTGAATACGGTTTCCTGTGAGGTGGATTCTGTGCTGGACCGGCATGAAGACTGTGCCAAAAAGGCAATGTACAGCACTGAGCACAGCACTGTCTGCATCTCTGTACCATCTTGAAAACCAGCAGTACTTGTGCCATGCTCCAAGGTAGGGACAAATACAAGAAGAGGAAGTGAAGCCAGCACTTGCTAACCAAACAGAGGCAAGGGAATGAGTGATGACGACACCAACCAATGATAAGCAATGGATGGGCTCTATGCCCCCTGAAAGTAAACAAAATATCTTGCAAGCGACAATGCATGCACAGTTTTCAGGCGAGACCTAAGGTGTAGGTTATAGAGGAGGCAGGCATAGAGGAAGAAAACAAACTGTCTAAGAGTGAAAGGTGCCCGCCAAACATACTGAAGGGCATAAAACAACGAGCAGTGCCATCAAAACACTCATGGGCGACAGGACGAGGGCAGGAGCGTGTTTAAGGAAGGGGGCAGAGATGTGCCCTGCCTGAGGGAAAATATTCTTCTCAGGGAAACCGCCTTTACCAGGGAGGACTTCACTACACTGGTAATTTTTTTTTTTAAATCACATACTGTTTAAGCAATTTTTTCAAGGTTCAGGGGTGATTAGAGGTAAAGGAAGGTGAGGTTGACTTGAAGATTCCAGGGCGAGTAGAGGTAAAAGGAGGTGATGGTGACTTGGGAGATCAATGATTGGCATAGGTAACGGTAGGTAAAGGTGACTGAGGGTTCAGGGATGGGTAATGGGAGGTGAGGGTGACTTGATGGTTAAGGGTGGGTAGTGATATACAGAGTTATGGCAAATTTAAGGATTAAGGGTGGGTAAGGGTGTTTTTATGGTTTGGGTGGGTAGAGGCAAAGGGAAGAAAGGCTTAATTTAGGGTTTAGGATAGGTAAGGGTGATTTTAGGGTTCAGAGGTAGGTTGAGTTAAACAGTGGTTTGAGTAAAATTAATTAGGGCTTGTGTTGGGTAGAGGTAAATTGCGGTAAGGGTGAATTTAGGGTTCAGGGTAGGTAAAGGGAGATAAGGGTCATTTTAGGGTTTAGGGGTTTACAGAGGTATAAGCGATTTTAGGGTTTAAGGGATGGGTAAAGGTAAATGGGAAACATGAACCTTTTGAAATCACCATGTGTTTAATAATGAATAAAAAAATACTCTAAATAATAAAAGAAGTAACCAACAAATAATTAAATGTGACAGCAGCAAACGTTAAAGCATGAAAAACACATTCTATATGGCAACAGTTTTAAACGAACAGCTTCATCATCGATGTGTTGTGGAAATTGGTCCCATGCTACAAAGATTATTTATTGCTAGTTATTTGCATTCAATTCTTGGAATTACAGGAAAGCGTGAACTTTAACTCTGATGGTTTCAAGATGTCTTGCAAGCAAAAGTATGAAGAAAAAAGTACAACAATCCAAGCACAAGCAGCACAGAAGAACACCAATCAAGAAATGAATCAGTACTTGGTCCATGCTCCGAGGAAGAAAGGAAATACATGGGAAAAAGTGAAGTTAACAAGTGTGGACAAGCTCTTCAATGAATACAAATAAAATACGATTGACAATGATGCCAATCAGCACAAGCAACAGTACATGCACTCTCAAGCGAGACCTAAAAATGGGAGTAAAAACTCCAAACTGATTTCTACAGTTAGATAATTATAATCACTTAATTGAAAACAGGATTATGCCTGCTGACCGATAGCCTACGTTGTGGCTATTACTCAGACGGGAACAATTCAGACTATCTAAGCAAGTTTTGTATTGCCTTTATGGCACTGCACATTATATACCAATGAAAGGAGTAACCACTCCATCGATGTTATTTTATGTTGGTACAACGATTCAGGTTAACATTAGCCCCTTCAAAGAGCTGGTGTAAGAGAGGAGGGCATAAAATAGGCTCCAGGAAAGGAAACTAGGAGATAAGAGAGGTGGAATTAGTCTAGTTAATGGAAGACTTCACCTGAATGGTAGCATCTTGTTAGACTCAATGATAGTCTGTTGTTGGTAGCTGACCCTGGAGAGGGAGCTGAAGAGGCTAAAGAAAGCAAAGGACGTAAGGAGAGAGCAAAAGTGATAGAGGTACAAATATTTGTGAGGACTCACAGCATTAGGAATTGGGTTGGCAATCCTGGTATGCTTTTACAGGGATGCTCTATATAGCCACAGAAAGAAAATAAAAGATGTCTGCCGTAAAACCTGGCCTTTTATGCCACCTCCTTCAAATAATACATTTACCTGTTCACATATTTAGTGCTTAACATCACTGTTCGGAGACTTCAAAGTGCTACTCCACACTTTTAGGAAAGGGAGGGGTGAAGTCGAGTGCGAAAGGACATTAGCTATGTCCTGTTGACTTGTTTGTATAGCAATAAAGCAACACTGGAGCACCCGACCTCGCTAATGCCACAAGTAGGAAAGTTCCCTTTTCCAGTGCATAAAGTGTAAAACATAAAATACAACAAATACATACATTAATAAATAAGTGCATGGCCTAATTTTCCTTAGATTCCTGTGGGTAAATGCTGGTGTTGCCAAACATTAAAACCTAGACTGGATCTCACCGCTATTCCCTCTTCTACTTTCCTACACTTCCTGTCTCTTTCAGTCAATCTTGCAGGTTCTTATTCCTAATTTCTCCCTTTGTCACTGTTCTCCTATTTTCCTATTCCTCCTCCTTTTTCTGTCTGTTCTGCCATGTTTCCGCTTTCTCACTGTAACGTCTGCTAAAGCAATAAAAGTCCTGGTCCCCAAAAATGAGTGCTACTGCCCAATACTAGCAATTACTAGCACAAATTAAGCTCTGACTCTCGCATTGCTTGCTGGCAGGTAACACACAGAATGAATGCCAGAATCCTTCAACAATGTGACCAACCATTTTTAATTCCCCCCATAAAACAACCTCACGACACACGGAGGTCCTGATCTCTTTAATAGGATTTTTTTTTAAACTCTCATTTATTGAAATGTACAAATTTACAGAGGTACTTAAAAATAACGAGTTGTAAATGTGAAAATATTAGTTTTATCTAGAAAACAGGAAAAAGTTGGACATCTACCCCAGAGGGCTACTCCTACATCCTAAGGTATTTTGGACTATGCTGGAGCTCTGAAAAAAAAATCCAGTAGTACCTGGACCTACTTTTGCAAGGCGTAGTTATCCACGAGTTTTTTTTTCATGTAATGGCTACACATCGTGCATTAAGAAAGTTGAAAGAATAGTGCATTTTCATTTTAAAAACTATTCTCCACAAGGAAGATATTTTGATGTGCTGAGAACCCCTCTAACTACACCAGCATGAATTATGGGGGTGTTACCTCCTCCACCCAGTAAATGCAAATCCTCCTGTTCTTGCCAAAATCGTTGGTGAACATCCAAACACTTAGGAGTTTGTGGGTAGTCTCCAACCTGTACAGTTGGATAAATCCAGGGATGGCTCCACACCCATCTTTTACCAGTAGATTTGCAAACTGAAATTTCACAACACTGATGGATGATCGACAAATTATATTTGTGAAACTATGATTTTACTAATCTTTTATCTTGTGTAATTCAGGAGTGGGGTTTTTCTCTCACGAATTATGGTTTTAGTGCATATAAACTAGGACTGAACCCTTAAAATGTTTAAGATCCTTGCCAAATATGTCTGCAAGCACACTTGTTTTCAATGAGAGTGAAGGAGCGTCACCCCGCTGGAAAAATGCCCCAGAGAAGCTGAAAAATAAAATGGTAATTAAGTTTATTTATTACCATTTTATTTTTAATCAACCCGTCCTGAACCGAATGTGGGAGGGAGGGGGTCAATTGCTTCTGAGGGGAAGCAGGGAGCTATGCACTGTGTTTAAAGTGCTCATGTCCCTTCGGCCGGCCGTCTTACCATGGCCAGCCTGACATGAACACTTTAAGCCTCTCTAACCCAGCTCTCTCAAGACTGCTGTGCTAGAAAAGGCACAGGCCTCCAGTCCTCTTAAGAGCCCTGAGACAGGCTGCTTTCTCCAATCCTGACACTTCTCTCATGCTGTTTATCAGCATGAGAGCAGCACCAGGATTGGGTAGTGAAGTTTCCTGGGTCCGGAGCTTCGAGGAGAGAAGACACTGGAGTGAGGAGGACATCGTGGCAAGCCAGTAAGGAGCCATTTTTTTGTTATTACATTAACCCCACTCGTATTTTCCCCGCCCCACCAATCTGAATACATGGCAGCTTCCACTGCTTGTTTTGTAGTCCACCTGCTTTCAAATCACAAAAAATCCTTGAACCCTGAAGAGCAGGAAACTGTAGCGTTCTTGTGCAATATCGCCTTGCTATGCAGGCTCCCCCGTCTTTATTTGTTTATTTTTCAGACCACCGAACGCTTCCCAAAATGTTGCTTTTAGTTTCCCGCTTGCTCCATTAGACAGATGGATAATGCTGCTTCACAGAAAGACATTTGGCAAGATGCAAGAACTCGTTTCTCAGTGAATCATATACTTACATTTAGTAGGAGCGGCTCAGAAGATTAAATATGCCACATTTAACTTTAAGATACGGCTCTGTTAGGCAGCACGCACAAGCAAAACGATCCACAGCGTACAGGGTGTACCCACCCCAAAAGGCTTTGCTGCTCATACTAGCAGGAACATACAAATCTGCAGGGAAACCTCTTATGCAGCTTATTTTTATAGCACCGCTGATGGTACAACTCGAAGACGAAAAGAAGGCTCCTCGGTGAGTGATTAATGCACAGTTGTAAGACTTTCCAAATTATAGCTATCACCAGTGATGTCCTGACATACAACCTAAAGCTTAAACAATTGGAGGATTCAATTTACAGCATCAACTAAAGGAAGTAGAATGCAACAGGATTTCCCACATTTTGCCAGCACTGCAGATCATGGGAAGGTTCATCCGAGATCATGGATCACATAAATGGGAGGGTAAGAGAGAAGGGGTAGTTCTACTGACCCGTGCAGCAAAGAAATCAGGTAACTGAATTCATAACCACACAGGACCCTTTGGCAGTATTATTTTTTTTTTTGCCAGACTTGGAGTATGGTATAGCGAATAAAAAGGTGCTCACTGCATTTAGATATGATTGAGATTCTGCTTCACTAGTGCTGTAATACATTATCCGGATGTGGTAAAGTCTGGGATTATCACAGCCAGTAAGCTAACGTTAAAACGTAGTTGTCTTTAGAAGGTAGTTCTTCTCCCACCTTGTATATCCCATAAATCCATAAATCTAAGTCCACCAGTTCAGAAACTAAAAGTTTTAATCTTTCAGATCACGAATGCATAATTCTTGAAACTTTCTAGAAATTCTGACCATAGGCAAAACGAAGAGGACAGACCTGTAATGTGAAACAGTGAGAAGAGTTGCGGGCTGGGAAGTCAAAGCCGGACCAGTGAGGGCCCCGCGAAGAACGCCTACAGAGGGCAGGAACCCAGAAGACGGGAAGGCCGCTGACCCACAAAAATGAACGCAGACGATAAGCCGGCCTCATTTGAAAGGCTCCAGAGGATTCAGAATGCAGCAGCCAGATTCATCCCCTGCCACAGCCATATCTCTGCCCACCTTCGAAACGTGCACTGGCTCCCCTTCAACAAGCGTATCACCTTCAAGCTCCTGACACGTATACAAGGCCCTGCACAATATCAGACCAGCCTCTCTCAACCACCGCCTATCTTTCTACACCCCGCTAGACAACTCTGATCTTCTCAACTTGCCCTTCTCACCAACCCTAGAAGCAGGAAGCGCACAGTGGGAGGCAGATCCTTCTCCTATCTAGAAGCGCAGACCTGGAACATGCAACCAATCCACCTCAGGCAGGCCCCCTCGCTGAATCAGTTCAGGAAGGAACTCAAGACCTGGCTCTTCAACTAATCAGCACCCCAATGACAGTGCCTTGAGACCCTATGGATGATAACCGGGCCTCCAACCTGCAAAAGTAGCTGAAGCATAGGCAGCGAGTGGACCGAAGGATGAGAGGCTGTAAGCCCCCTTCCGCTCCATTGAAGTGCCATGCCCTCTGCATCGGACCAGAGCACCGCAATGCTGGCAGGATCCAGGGGCTGAGTGGCCCACCCGCTCACTGGACCAGCATCCCGCAGAAGGGATCGCAACAAACTGCAGAGGGGAGTTGGGAGCTGTACTCCCTGCTCGCTTCATAGGACCGTACGAGGCAAGAGTGAGGAGCAGGTGCGCCACCCTACAGGTAGAGTGCAGCACCTCATATCACGCCTACAGTTTTGACAAGCCCCGCCAGCTCCATCTGAATAGTGGCTTGCACAGGGAGAATCAAGGGACTGAGCTGCTGCCCAGGGAGGAGTTAGGAGCACAGGCACCATACAGTAAGGAGCAGTGAGCGCCTCACTCATACTACTGTGCTTTGGGAAGTTTTTGTTTGGCTAATGCTAGTAGGCATAAGGAGCAGAGGCAGGAGTATGGGCAGGGGAGCACTGCAAACCTGCCTGGTACAGAAGCGAAGCAGAGAATGAGGAGATGCAATCAGCACAATTGAAAAAAAAGTGCTTTGCTGGCAACCTGCAAAAAAAAACTAGGGGCTGGAGCTTCAGGAAGATCTGCAGCAGCTGCTCTGGAGAGCATGTGAACTGGTGGCAAGTCGTGGCAAGGACTGGGTCAGCAAACAAGTACTGGGCATGCTGAAGCAGTACAACACGGATGGGCACATAGGGGCCCCAAAAGCCAGGAGCAGCAAGTTTGGCAGGATCCAGGCCAGGGGACCTGGTCGCAGTGGGCTTGCAACCAGAACAGTAGTGCCATAAAAAGTGGTGACAGGAGGTGGGCGAGGGACACTCGGCCCCTGGAGAAAGGCCCAGGATGGAAGGGAAACAAAGTCTACAAGGCAGTGGTATGCCAAGGTGGGGCAAAGGGATGAGTTGAGACACCAACACTTCAACTTGAGGAGGACAACAAAGCTGAATACATCAACGAGGACTGTGACAATGGCCAGTGGAAGGGGCCCTTGGCTAGAAATGCAGCAGCTAAAGTGTCTGACACTGGCAGGGACGAGGATGCAGATTCATTAACTGGTGAGCCACTTGCACAAAGAGGCGCGGGGCTTAACTAGATGGTTGTACAAAGCAGCGAGGCTTCGGGGCAGCAGACCGAGGGATCGCAAATTTTGGCATGCTGCAGGAGTGCTTAGCTTTACAGTTCAGGGACCATTGGGGAACCAGGGCATCCTGGGGCATGGCTCAGCCCGTTGGGCGGGACCGCTAGATCGGGGACCTTGGCAAGGGAGGCCAGGGGCATGGGGCCAGACTTCATCACCCTTCACAGGAGTATCATGGTGACACTGGCCGGGGACAGGGAACCACTTGCCTCTCTTCTTTTGGCCAGCCACTGGCCCTGGCAGGGACCATGACAAGATGGTTAGGCACTGAGACAGTCTCCAGATAGAGTGGGAGATGGTAAGGCAAGAGATGCCCCAGAAAGGGGCACCTGCTGTGACAAGTAGCACCATGGGGAACCAAAACAGCATGGCACAGTCGACCAGGAATGGGAACAAAGAGGTGACCCCCGCAATGAGAAAGGAGTCAGTGCCTCCTGGAGGTGCAGATCCCACAAAGCCATGGATTTTGTTTGGGGGGGGGGGGAATCAACAGAGGTGGCAGGGTGGAAACCTGCCAGTAAATATATACGACTGTCCACAGGGGATCCACCCATCAGAGCCGGGAAACTGGCTTGGCAAGCTTCATCCAACTTGCAGTAAAGATTAGGATCTGGTGGAAGGAGTTTATTGACATATTCTCACTCCTTGAGGTGCACCAAACGGGGTTAGATCTGACCTCACATGACAAAAAGGAGGGGGACAAAGGGGATAGGCGAAAACCACAGGTGGAGGGGTCCATTAACAATTGGCAACGGACTTTCAGGACCCTAGTCTTCGTGGAGAAGTTGATTCAGAGCTCAATTCTTCCTCCGCGAACTAAAGGTGCACGAGGAACAGCAAAAATACCCAGGGGATGCATAGCACTGTTATGATGAGGGCTTAGGAGAAAAAAATGCAGACGTGGTCTGTTATTGACTGGGATCACCAGGACATAGAGGGCTTCACAAACCACATGGTACACTACCTGAATAACTTCCTTTTCATTGGTAAGCCAGGCACCTCAGAATGCTGGGACCTCCTAGAGCACTTTGTTGAAATAGCAA
Organism: Pleurodeles waltl; assembly: GCF_031143425.1. NCBI lineage: Eukaryota > Metazoa > Chordata > Amphibia > Caudata > Salamandridae > Pleurodeles > Pleurodeles waltl. The sequence goes on from NC_090445.1 coordinate 1,419,384,114, forward strand.
GGGAGCTCGAGTGTCACTGACCCTCGTAAAACAGAAGGCCCTGCCACACAACTGCCTTTCCTGGGAATTCAGTTGGATACTGAGGAGGGTATATGCAGGCAGCCTCAGGGGAAGGTAGAGGAAAAGACAGATAATCAAACTCTAGCTTTAGAAAACAGAAGGATACTTTGGGCAAAATGCAACAATTGCGGGGTAAACTTAATTTTGCCAACCTCTTGATCCCAGCCGGAAGATCATTTGCCAGGCGCTTGGCGTGGTTGACCAAAGGTCTGGCAAATAAACATCACAGGGTCCAGCTCACACAGAAGTGAGGGAGGATCTTGGGCAGTGGACAGTCTTCTTAGCCCATTTTAATGGGACCTTGATATGACAGGAACCTTGGGTGTCAGCTGAGCAGCTAGAACTCTTGCCTGATGCAGCAAGGGGCACAGCCTTCGGCTGCCACCTGCTGGCCAGATAGATTCACACAATAGGAATCACTAAAGATTTCATGGTTCTGGAACTCTTCCTCACCCTGATCATAATTGTGTTCTAAATATGGGAGGGTCGGCTCGCCAACAGGCAGCTCATGCTGTTAGTGGACAACAATGCAGTGGTGCATGTACTGAATATAGGGACTTTGGGTACCCCCCGGCGGTGGTACGCTTGCTATGTCACCTGCTCTGGTGTCAGGTTATGGCCAATATAGCTATTAGAGCTAGGTACATTTTGGGGTTCCCCAACTCAGTGGCTGATGCAGGATCACGGTTTCAGTGGGACAGACTCGGACAGCTGGCACTGCATCTGTATCCTGTTATAACAATGGTTCCCGAACGACTGTGGAGCCTAGTAAACCCAACTTAAAGGTACTGGTGGAGAATGCCTTGGCCCCCAAGACAGCTAGGAAATACCATAAGTGTTGGGAAATGTTTCAGAATGTGACCAGCATGTTGGAGCAAGGTGACTTGACAAGCAGAGATGTGGAGACATTCATACATTGGGCGTTCTCAGGAAGTAAGGCTTGGGCACTGCGACAGGGAGGGATCCAGCTAGTGCCTTCTATTGTTGGGTGGCCATAAAACGTTGGGGATGCAGGCGACCCAGACCCAAGGATAGGTGGGGGCCTCTTGACTTCTGCGTACTACAAAAGCTACTCTGAAGGCTTCACTGTTTGCCAGCAACAGAATTAGGTGACACTTATCAAAGCAGCATTTGCACTGGAATTCTTCAGGGCATACAGGGTTAGCGAGCTAGTATCACCCTCCAGATTCAACCAAGGGAGACCTTCCATAAGGGGAGATGACGTAACTTTGGTGAAGTGTACATGACCATTTGATCAGTCAAATACAGATCAGGAGGCGAAGGGCACATACACGTGTTTGACCTGCATGGAGGACGGCGAAGGCTGTCCAGTATGTCTCATGTGGGAGTACATGTTGCGCGGCATGCAGACAGAGCATGAAGACAGCTCATGCCTCAGCCGCTTTCAGTTCACCGTGATCCTCAGGATGGCGTAAGACAAGATGGTCCTGCCATCCAGGGAATTCGGATCACACCCCTTTCGCATAGGTGCTGCGACGACATCGCCGGTGAGGGTGTTCAGCGAGGAGCACATAAAGCAAAGCAGCCTGTGTGCCTTGGGCGCCTTTAAGGGATACATTTGTCTTACAGGTATCTGAGATGTGTTTCTTTCATGACAGGTCCTCTCAGACACAGGCATAAATTGGATCCTGGGACACTCCGACATCTCGAGGTCACAACGGTGGGTATCAGCGCAGAAAGACCATAAGGGACTTTGATTACGCAACACTTCAATAATATGGATGGACAGGTCAGGCATGAGACGGACTCAGTAACAACCCACCATCCAACATATGCCGCAGTGGGAGGAGAGGCCTGATGCTGTGCTAGTGTGCCTAAAGGGAAATTATTTGGCTTGTCTGGGGAGAAGGGATTTGCTGGGGGCAATGGACTCGGCGGTCACCAGGCTCATTCACCTGGTGGAACTCTTATGGTCGGAGGTTATAGCCCGTTTCAAGCGGAGGGGAGCAAAGATCAAGCGGCGTTAGAAAGGCCAGGAGATTATCTCCATAGCAGAGGTGCAAAGCTAATGAGTGGGGGGGGGTGTCAGACATGGGCTCATCAATCTCAAAACACTAGGTTTATTACGAGGCAGATGAAGTCCACTTGACCGGGGGGTGTGGACATGTTCATACTCAATATCGTGAGAGTGCTTGAGCAACGGGGCTTCAGTCAGGAAGACATGGTGGGGCGCATGTGGGGGGTTGCCTGAGGTTGGGAAACTACAGGTGGCGCGGCGCAGACAGCACATAAGAAACACCAAGTAGAAGCACATTAGGCTAAGAAGATGAGCCGCTCAATTACGTGACCATGTGCTGTTTCACGGCAGGGGCACCAGGAGCAAGCAAATGGCCAGCAAGGAGTCAGTACTGGGCGGACACGGCACTTGCAGCCATGGCAAGGCATGAGAGCTGCCACTAAAATCTCAGCAGCAAGGGAGGCCTAGAAGCTGAAAAAGTGCTCAATACCTACAAAGGGAGGTTATCGCTCAAGGGGCGGTAAAAATCAAGATGGACTAGAATCAAGAGACTAGTTATAACAGTAACCTATGTAACATGAGCTTTGCATGGAACATACCGATGACCATTAAGTGTGATGTTTATGATCCATGATATTATGTGAATATAACTGCGGCCGTGAAGCTCCAACAAGTGGCATTTCTTTCTGTAATAAAGAAAGGGGGAGGGGGATCTGGCAACAGCCGCAAAAGGTCTGGGAACACTTGGTCATCTGGGAGGGGATTTCATTCTTATATGTAGATTTTGTTTGGTCTCAACTACACAGGAAATTCTTTGCTCATGATGAAGAAGACCATATTTTTTGGATCTGCATGTGAAAGACCACTGACGTGGACAAATCCATTTAGGTTCATTCAAAAGTGATGTTCCAATGCTTCCTTCCTGCTTTTCCATTACAGTTCCGTTTCTGAAGTCCACTGCACTTCTCGAATGTTTCAGAGAAACTTTCACTCATGGATCAAAGGCCTCAAAATCCCAATGGGCCAAAATGTGGTATTGCAGCAGTCCAGCTGAAAAATAGATAATCTATATAATCGAAGTCTGCCAAAGGTTTCAGACATCTGTAGCGCAGAATCTCCCTGTTCAGTTGGCCTTGAAAGAGTCTGCATATTCCAGAGCCTCTTACCTTGGTGCAATCATGGTGTTCAGGGGTCATTAGGGTTTTCCCTGAACAGGAGCTATTACTGCCTTGTTATTATTACTACCTTACAGCCTTGAAACGTGGTTTGTGAATTTCAAAGTCTTCCGACAAGCTCTCTTGTTACTGATTTCCATCTATGGCCAAACACAAGGGTTTGAAATGTCCAAGCTTGAAGGAATAACTATTCTCAACTGGCAGCAGTAAGACCTTTAGGACTGTACAGTGCTGTCGAAGTCTTTCAACTCAGTCATGAATATGTTAAAATCAATGTTTTCTAAGTAGTGATAATGGCTCATTCCGCTCTCTAAATTATTGAGCTGAATATGTTTAATTAAATTTACTTGAAAATGACCGTACCAGCATGTGCATGAGAATGCTTTGTATTTTATTTTTATGAGAGTAAAGGTCAATATCCCCAAATGTAATCTTCGGTCTCTGTCCCCACCTAACCCTAAAGACACCAAAACTTTCACTTAGATCAGTTAGGTGCTGGGAATTCAATCTGGTGAACCACAATTGCCTCCTTTTGTATGGAGTTTGTAGTTAGCTGCAGGTTGCAACTGTGTAAATGTTTGCCAGCAACACAATTCCGCTCCACTCTACAAAATGCCCTGAAATTCCAATGCAATACACCCACACAATTCAATTACAATGCCACATAATTCTGCTCCACCACACAATTCTACTTCACACAATACCATTCCACGTTACACAATACTGCTTCAGTGCCTTTAACGCCACACAATCCCACTCCACGCCACTCCATACAGCTCCACTCCACACCACAAAATGTTCCTCCACACAATTCCACTCCAAATAATGCCATGAGGTACAATTTCACTCCATTTACACAATGTCACAATGCCATGAAGCTCCAAGCCATAAAATGCCAAACACCACAATGCTATTCCACTTAATGCCTCTCCATACCATACAATGCCACTCCACACAATGTCACACCATACAATGCCACTCCACACTGTCACTCCATGCCCTATAATGCCACTCCACCCCACTCAATACCCCACAATACCACTTCGCACCATGCAAATCCACTCCACTCAATGCCACTCCTCTCCATTCCACGCCACACAATGCCACACTATTGCACATCACACAGTGCCACTCTCCACCACACAATGCCACTACAGAGGACATTTTACTCCACACCAAAAAAATGCCACTCCATGTCACACAATGCCACTCCACTCAAAGCCACTTCAATCCACTTAATTGTAATGGTATTTATATACTACTTACTACTCCTGATGATGTGTTGAAGTGTTTTGCAGCTAGACACTCCACGCAATGCTGCTTCATTCAGGGCCACTCCACTCAATGCCACTCTACTCCACACAATGGAACTCCACTCTACACCACACAATGCCACTCCACTCTACCAAAAGGAATAGATCTCACATCGGCGAGACCTAGTGGTTTTGCCAATGCTTGTTAGTTTAGCAACAAATTAAAAATAAATGCTTGTCGGTGCGGTGCTTTCTTGCACCTCATGCATATTGATATCGGAAGAGTTGTTACTCTGAATATTGCGACATCAAAGCCATGCGCGGTGGGAACAGGCTCCCATGGTGCCCAAAGATGCTTACCAGTGAAGCCCATCTTTTAACAGCTATCTCGTTGTCTGAACACAGATGATCAGCGTAGCTGTTAAAAGAACTCTAGGGCCTTCCCGCAGTGCGACGCTTTTCCTGCTGTGTGTTACTTTGATACAAACTCCCATGGTCCTACATCCGTTCAGTACTGTACAACAGTTAACGCTATATACGGCAACAGAAAATACATTTAACTTATGTAATGATGATGAGCAGTATTATGGTGCATTAAATTTGCATAGCTAGCACTGAGAACGCTACAATGTAATCAAATGTGGAGTTTAATGAGCGCATTGTTTTATAAAACGAACTGCTAGTTTTCTTTTGGTAAATCGGTCATTTCAAATGACTAACAAAAATAAAAAATATTATATGCATATAACTAGATACATACATAATACATACATGTGATTATAATTTTGGCATCTTAGTCATTTATTTTCCTACGACGCCATTTTGACCTTAGTGTGATTTTCTACATGTGCAATGGCACACCAGAAACCGGAAGCTGCCCATGTGTGACACGGTTTTGTACTGCATTGCATTTATGTAGCACTTCACACCGCTGATGAGGCGCCAAAGCATTTTACGTCTTGGGTGGTGCGTGGTTCGAAGTGTGGCTTTGGTGGGAAACGGGCCCGGTTCAAGCGGGTGGGCCATGTAGACCAGTCCCACACACACATGATGTTTGGCCCTTCCAGTAACAGCAAAAGAGGCCACAGAGAAAGCACCTGTTAAGTGGTTCCTCCATGTGTGCAAATGTGATTTTTTGTTTCACTTTTGTTTACTCTAATTATCCCTCAGTGGTCAATAAGAAATCTCTAGGATACATTTTATTGTGCATTGTTTTAATAGTAGCTGTTTTACTTGTGTACTGATCGAGAGGAAAAATACAGCCTTTAGAAGATTTTCCCTCTTTTTCTGCAGTCTAGGACAAAACTCTGGACATGCCTGTAAAAAAGAAAACAGACAGGTGGTGAGCTTAGCTCATGTCTGAGGCAAGCTGCAGTGGGGAGGTGTGTGTTGGGGAAGAGGAGACAGGGATGTACTTGCCAATGATGCAGCAGGTGCAGTGGCACCAGGGCCCATATTGTAGGCTACAACCAGAATTGTCGAAAATTGGGCACACATTGGTCCACCCAAACGCACCCTTGGCCCATCCAGGTTTAAATTCCTGGAACTTGGCCTGGTGGGAAACGTTTCAGTGTGGTGGGTGATGTCCGTTGTGCGCTTATCCTGTTACATGATGCTGCACTTGGGATTGTACTGGAATGAAGAGGAGAGAGATTGGAGTTTAAGTTTATGAGTGCAGTTACATTGGTTTGGAAGTTGAAGGGAATGCAAAAGTGGCATATAGGGATTATGTTTTGGTGACGTGTAAATTTGGCAGAGAATGGAACAGCTTGATGCCCTGGGATTGTTTAACTCCGCTTGAGGGTGGAATGTAGCCAAGAGAGCACTCCGCACAGGGGATCTTTACAACCATCCTTGTGCTAGGCTTGGTCCTCGTTCTAAGGTGAATAAGACCCAAAGCTCTGTGCTGTCCATACCAGTCTTGTGATGCTGGATGGTTGGCATGATGGCTGTCGTGACCCTTTATCAGCTGTTGGGGGGGAAGTCAGGTCTTTACCGCCTTTGGGTGTCCCACAGAGGAGTTAGATCTTTATTGGACTTTGCCAAAAGAGTTCCATAACTTTTCTGCCCAAGTATTATCGGATGCACCAGAAACAAACATACACTCCCTTGTGCAAAAGCTGTTAAGTGGTGTACCAGTCAAGATGCGCCACGAGTCCACGTCATTATTTTGCAGAATAGTTATGCTTGGATATTTTGCTACCCAACGGAGGCAAGCAAAATATGTGATACTATGTCTTATTTATTGCCTCTACTTTGTCAGGACACATTACAGTAATGAACCAAGATTAGTTGGCAGATGCTTTGTGTCTACAGCTCACTACGAGAAAGGCTCAAATCCATCTGTTAGCATAATTATTTTGCACTTGATCTATAGACATTTCTGACACAGTCAATTATTTGTGACTTTTTAAATATCTAAGCCTGAATCAGACGGACATGGCTAATTTCGCAACAGAAAATAAACACCTTGACACGGAGCACAGCACTGGGACATGGTAGCGTCACCCCTTCACTTGAAGGCAGCTTCAGAGGTCTGTATTGAGGGTGATCGATGCTCACGTGTTTATTTTCTGAAATCTTGCTACAAGGCAGCATTCACTTCACCAGCTCATAGATCACGCTCTGCACAAACATAGTAACAACACACATTTCATAATTCATGGCAAAAGGCTGCAATTCGCAAGAGGAACCAAGTGAATACTAAGCGGTTCTGACTACGGAGCGCTTTAGAAATATTTGTTTATCTGTCATTGTCAAATTTGCAATGGCTTCCTGGACTGCCGTCAAAGCACTCTTGCTATTCTATGTGATGTGTTGACACGTGTTTCCCTTTGGATCTATTTACCAACATAGCAATACATTTGAGGAAATATACATTAGATTTCTGAAACTAAAGTCAGCATAAAATGATTTGTAGTACTGCCTTCAAAATTAGCATTTTTCACAGACAATGTTCTTGTAACTGTAAATAAATTTGGCAGCTGACTTGTCTCACTCGCGACCACCATCTGTTGAAGATACCACAGCCAACTCCACTTTATTTGATGTAGACATCTGCCCCTAAGAAACGCTGTTTGGATAACAAAATGTTTATTTGTGCATCTTTGCTGCTCGTGTTTTTTTTTTATTGCACGTTTAGCTCCTGTATGCGATTATTTAAGTCTTTATACACTGCGTAATGGTATCGCTTTAGAGGAGGCTCATCAAATGCATGTTTGTTCTTTCGTTTAGTGAATAATTCCTTACAGTGAATTGATTTTGTGACAGTGACGCAGCTGCGTTTTACAGCTTAGACCGAGGTCACAGCTAAATCCTAACAGACGACACCCCAGAACCAGAGTGCACGACACAAATCTCGCACACGACACCTGCAGCCTACCTGCTGTCCTCGTCTGAACGACACACAGCGCGACCTGCCGGATATATTGCCTTTCTCAAATACCGTGACCCCTAAAACACAAAGGCACCTGCCCCTACGAACCCTGCAAGTAGCTGATAAGGTAGTTCGCACAACAAACACTGGCAAATGTGTAGGTCTCGTTTTTGTTTTGCTTTTTTGTTTAATTTTTTTTGCCAATGCAGGCATATCGGCGAGCTGTGCCAATGCTCTTTGCCGTTTACTGTTTTTAAAAAAAGCAAAGAAAAAGCATTGGCAAAGGCAATAGGTTGCACCTTTTTTTTCCTTTGCATTCTATCTTAGTAACTGGAGTACAAATATTAGAAAAAGGTTATAATATTAATGTTTGTTTTAAATTTGCTGAGGCCTTAGTAGTTGTTTATGATGTGATGTATGTATGAGGGTCTTCACAACCGATACGAGTCAGACAGAAGGAGCGACTTTTCACACACATGTTTCACTCAAGAAGGGGCGGGACACTAGCTTATACCTATGGCACAAGACAGTCTGCAGATGGGTAACTTTCTTCACATGTATATTCCTCAGCCCACCCCACAACATGCAACGTCCACTAAAAACGTGTGTGCATAATTTAGGTTGTATCATCACTCGCTACTTCTGGCTCTCCCGTAAGCAAAACCATAATAACCTTGTTTAATAAACACGCAACATAAATTTCTTCCTCCAAATAGATGTTGTTATGCCTCTTATTTTATTTGGCCGGCATATGCTACACACATTACTGCACCTTTGGAAATGATTTTGGGTTGGTTGCTTGGCTATGAGATATTAGGCAGGAATATGCTGCCAGGGCACACACAGGGAGGAGATGTGCTTGTGCGGTTAATACGGCAGAGTTTGGGTCCAGGAGATATAAATTCTAATGTTGTTTCACTTCACGATCTTAAATTGTAATCCTAGGCAAATACTTATCGCTTTAAAAAAAACTTCCACCTTGAGAACACCAACGACAACAACACCGCCACCCTGCTCGACAACCTCTCCAACCTCAGTCTCAAACAGCTCGTCATGACACCAACCCACTCCGCAGGACACACACTCGACCCTATTTTCTCCGCCATGAAATCACATCTCTTTCAGCCACACCACCGAACTCCCCTGGACAGACCACCGCTGCATCCACTTCTTCAAGAAACCCAGAACACACCACCACCCACAATGGATCCCCCACTGCAGTTGGAACAAGGTCACAAAAGACCAACTTATCGTGACCCTCTCTCAGAACCCACCCATCGACACCACCGACACTGATGCAGCTCCCCACAACTTCAGGCAATGGGTCAACACCTGTGCCAATACTCTCGCCTCAATCAAGAATTCCTCCAACAGACGCACTGACAGAAAGGCCTTCTGGCCGACCTCCACAAATCTAAGCAAAGCTGCCAAAGACTTGAAAGAAAGTGGTGCCAAGATCAGACTCTGGACAACCTCACAGCCTTCAAAAATCACCATCCGCAGACACCACCAACTCATCCGAGCCAAGAGAACTGCCTTCAAAGACCGATTCAACCCACACAGCCACAAGGAGCTCTTCAACGTCATGAGGGAACTCTCCAACCCTGGCTCCAACGGCAACAACATCCCACCATCCCAAAACCTCTGCGACTCCATAGCCTCCTACTTTCACTGCAAGATTGCAGACATCCACGACAGCTTCAGCACCCAGACCCCCCCCAGCAACCACCAACACCACTAATTCACCTCCGACCAACCTCCTGCTCTCCTGGATCCCAGTCAAAGACAAAGACACCATCGAAATCATGAATGCCATCCACTCCGGCTCTCCATCTGACCCCTGCCCTCACCACATCCTCAACAAAGCAAGCTCCGTCATCACACCCCAACTATGGAAGGTCATCAACAGCTCCTTCGAGTCCACCACCTTCCTGGAGAGCTGGAAACACAGAGAGATCAACGCCCTCCTCATAAAACCCAAGGCGGACCCAAAGGACCTCAAGAACTTCTGTCCTATCTCCCTGCTCCCCTTCCCGGAAAAAGTAATCGAGAAGGTTGTCAAAAGACAACTAACCAGCTTCCTCGAGGAGAACCGTACCCTGGACCCTTCCCAATCTGGATTCCGGAGCAACCACAGCACCGAAACTGCCCTCATCGCCACCACCGATGACATCAGAACCGTACTGGACTGCGGCCCTCATCCTCCTGGACCTCTCGGCCGCGTTCAACACTGTCTGCCGCCACACCCCACAGTCACACTTCAGCAATGCTGGAATGACAAAGCCCTGGACTGGGTCGCCTCCTTTCTCACTGGCAGAACTCAGAGTCCACCCTCCCCCCATTGTGCTCGGAACGCACCAAAATCATCTGCGGCGTACCCCAGGGTTTGTCCCTAAGCCCGACCCTCTTCAACATCTACAAGGCCCCGCTCGCTAACATCGCCCGATCCCACAACCTCAACATTATCTGATATGCCGACGACACCCAGCTGATCCTCTCCCTCACCAAGGACTCCACCAAGACCTACCTCCACAAAGGAATGAAGGCCATCACTGAATGGATGAAGAGCAGCTGCCTCAAACTCAATTTCAACAAGACGGAAGTCCTCATCTTCGGCTCCACCCCCTCCGCATGTGATGACTCCCACTGACCATGCACGCAACCTACAATTCATCTTGGACCCCTCACTATCATGACCCAGCAAGTCAACACCATCGCCTCCTCCTGCTTCAACACCCTCCGCATGCTCCGAAAGATCTACAAATGGATACCCACAGAAACCAGAACAGTCACCCAAGCCCTCGTAAGCAGGAAGCTGGACTACGGCAATGCCCTCTAAGCAGGAACCACAGCCAAACTCCAGAAGAGGCTGCAACCCATCCAGAACACCTCCACACACCTCATCCTGGACATCCCCCGCCACTGCCACAACACAGACCACCTGAAAAACCTGCACTGGCTCCCAGTCAACAAGAGAATCACCTTCAAACTCCTCACCCACGCTCACAAAGCACAGCACAACACCGAACCAGAATACCTCAACAGATGACTCTCCTGCTACACCCCGACCCAGCATCTCTGCTCCGCCGACCTCATCCTCGCAACTGTCCCACGCGTCTGCAGAACTACAACCAGCAGTTGATCATTCTCGCACCTCGCCGCCAAAACGTGGCACCCACCTGCCCCAGACCAAACACCTCATTACCTACAGGAAACTTTTCAAGACCAGGCTGTCCGACAGTAGCAGCACCTCCCCCTCCCCCACCTCCCTCATCAGTGCCTTGAGACCCTCACAAGTGAGTAGTGCGCTTTACAAATTACAGATTGATTGATTGATGGTTCTGTTCCAGTTGCTTGGTGAGTTGTTGGCTGATGCCATTCTCCAGAATCATAGTCGGTGCAGGGAGATGGGTCGGTAGTCGCTGAGATTGCTGAAAGTTTTTTTAGTAGAGTGTTCAGACCCTAGCCAAGCAACCACTGCATAGACATTTGATCCATGCTTCATCCTAACTCATACACTTGAGCACTTCAATCAAGTAGTTCCAATTCCCACTGGTTCTTGATCTCCTTTTTCTCTTTTGGAATATATTACATAGCATGCATGTCTCTACAGATGCACTTCCAACTATGTGTTTCTTTAAACCAGGAATTATGAGGCGTGAGGCCACACTATAATCGGTTTCTTATTTGGTTGTATAAAGTAAGTTTGGATTGTAGAAGGTTGGTCCCGTCCCATAAAATGCCTGCGGTGCAATGCAAGGAGCTCTGAATGATTTCCTTCCTGCAACTAGTAAGTAGGATAATATCTTGACTGCATAGTTTGCAGATTAATTTACTTGGAGGTCCGAAGTAGAAAACAAATGCATAACTGTCAGGTTAGTACATAGCATCCCTTAACAACAAATAACAATAATATAATATAGTCTACAATCTCCTTCTCAAGCAGTTTTCTTCAAACAACCAAGCAAATACATTTACCACTTTAACTATGTGACAATACAGCATAATTAATGGATGTGACCTTTTCCATTGCTATTTTTTATCTTCTTCAGCGAGCCGGACCTCGCTGTACTGAGCATGCTCCGTGCAACAGCAAAGGTGATACTTGTTTTTGGTTTCTACTGCAGATTACTGTGGTTATTTCTATTTAAAAGTATTATTTTCCTCCTCTCTTTCCTTACCACCAATGGCGACTGTGGCCTCACGTATCATGTCACTATACATATTCCATGGTTGCCATCAGTGGCGGCTCCTCCGTTAGGGCAGATCAGAGTCGCCCCCCCTGTCAGAAGAAGAAGGTTCAAAACTTTTCACAACAAAAAGACAATAAACTGTGTTTGTTATCCTTTTGTAATGAAAGGGGCGGGGCATTGGGGGATAACGGGAACAAAGGGAGTGCACAGTGCACACACCCCCGTGCGAATGTGTGTTTGACCGGCCATGCACACATGCACACTGTGCTCTTTCCAGCCCGGCACTTCGCTGCTGGGCTGGAGAGAGCAGGCACAGGCTCCCAGTCTGTCTGGGAGCCCCCTTTCTCGGAGCTTCCACTCAATCTTAACGCTGATCGGAGCAGCGTCTGGATTAGCCGCAGGGCAGGCTAGGAGCCTGTGCCTGCAGCGACCGGAAAAAGAGGAGTGGCGCGGCAGCGGATCAAGTCCGTTTTTATTTTTTAAAGTTATTAAATGTTACCCTTCTGCCCCCCCCCGTGCGCTGCACCCACACCGTCCCTTGTGAGCGCAGCCGCGACTGGTGGCCATCCTATCTGTATTAGCCAGGGAAGTTGTTTTTGCTACCACCGATCCAATATTTTAGAGATTTGATTGGGGAGACGCGTCCAACAACCGTCCAACAGTGGCGACAAAAGATGAGTTGTGGAGGTGTTGTTAGGGGACTTGAAGGTGGTGTCCTAAAGGACTAAAGTGTTCGCCGCAGTATCCGTGTGTTTAATGCTCTCTCTTGCAGAAACTTGTCTTCCGAAGCAACGTTATCTAGTCCTTTGTCTCGCGTAGTCACTGCCCACAGAAGGACTGACTTGACGGTCAAGTCAACTCTTCATTTTAAACAGGGAGTTTATACCAGGTCAAGGTGGTGCATTTTTATCATAACTCTAGTTTACCATGCCTGAACTACGGTTAAAAACGGTTAAGGATTTTTTAATGACGTTGTCATGTTGACAGATCAGCACAATAAACGGTTTTCCTTTAAAAAAAACGCTTTAGCAGGCAGTCCATCATACAACCTGCTATGCCTTACTGTGTGTGCCAATTCAATTAAGGGGATTTCGTTGCTAATGTCCCTTTTGTTGTGCTTTTGCGAATGTATGTTTTGAAACACGACTAGAGCATTATTTGCAGGTACCTGATTAAGGTATTTAGCTGCCCTGGGGTAGAATTCGTGTCAGCTTAATCGTGGTTTAACACTCGAGGATCCAATATGCTACCATCGTATGATAGATCTATGCTTTCTGAGAGTTGGACGTGACACACTCCTGGAGGTTGCAGTTTAGGGCACTAGGTTTGTCGTGCATGTCGGAGTTTGGCCTTTGGCTAGGGTTAACCCTACCGCCCAACTACAAAATTGGAAAACGTTTTTTTCCAGTGACCTCTTACCCATCATGGTTCAAAATGTAAACAATAGCATGCTGGTTGTCTACTTTCATGGCCTTGTAAGGAGAAAAAGTGCTATATCAATATAAATGTAAATGTAAATGCTAATGCATTGTGTTAGCTTCTCGAATACATCAGCATATTCCAATATTTAATTAGGCTCCAGCTCTGTTTGGGGAGTGTTAAAACATTTTTGGGGAAAATCACTCTGCGATTTAATGATGAATTGCTAAACAAATCCCATGGATATATATTTGGAGGCCGTAAAGCAAGCCAGTACCAAAGTGAAGCAGGAACTTTATTTCCTAAATGTTCCTACTGTTTCTATACTGATTGAAACATGTAATTCAAACATCCATGGCACTCTTGACACAAAATAACCCCGGGAAGAAGGGATCAGATGCAGAAGCACCTGGGTGTGTGCATCTCAGGAATTGGTGCAACTAGCAATGCGGCCCACCGCTAAGATATGTATTGGCTAATAGCTTAGCACTTGTCATATCTCAACAGATCAATAAAATTCTAACAAGCATTATCTCTTCCCACTCTCTGATTCGCTCACTCTATCGCTTCCTCTACCCTCTCTCTCCACAACACACAAAACCATGCCGCATATATCCACTACACACAACACATTTTCACATCTCTTAACATGCCACACAATTCAACTGCACACACATCCGCACCACATCATTCCACTAAATGCCACACAATTACAAACTAATAAAATAAACTCCACATAATTTAACTTCGCTCAATGCCACAAAACTGCACTTCACATAATAAAACTCTGCTACATAATTCCACTTCATTCCAAACCACAGAAATACACTCCACACAACACAATTCAAATCAAGATAATTCTACTACACATAATTACCCTCCAACCTACATTTCACACCACATATTTAAACTCCACATAGATCCACTCAAATCCAAGACACAATTACACTCCACAAAATAAATTAAACTTTGTGGAATGCCATATAATTAAACACCATATAATACCACTTCACACAATTCTGCATAATACCATTCCAAACAGAGCCATATAACTCCAAACACTACACAATTCTAAGCCACACAATTCTGCACCACGCAGCATAATTAGATTCCACATACCACTCAGCTCCATATATTTACACACCACATAATTACACTCTTCTCAATACAACATAAATGCACTTAATGCGACAAACGATCAATTGACAAATAAACTCCAAATCATAACACATAATTCCAGTAAACATAATTCGCACAATGGCACACAGTTCCATGCCACACAATTCAACTCCACACATCTCCGAAACACACCACGTATTTTCACACCAAACCACATATTTTAATTCCACATCATGCCACATACCTCCAATGCACATCACAAAATTCCACATAATGCCACAAAATTTAACAGCACACCGCATAATTCAACTCCACGACATGCCAATCCACAACACACAATACCATTCCACATAAGTAACTACATAACACACAATCTCACTCTACATAATTACAGTACACTTAATACCATTCAATTGCTATCCACATAATTCTAAAGCACACCATACCACATATTTCTACTACGCAATTCCACACCACACCTTTCAAAACAACACAATTCTACCAACAATTCCTCACACATACTACCTTCCTGTACCTCCTCGTACTACGCAATAGTCCCCCCCCCCCTTCTAGGTGCTCCTCCCTGCTCTTCTTCTTTCTCTCTTTCTCACACACTTTCTGCTCCTCTATCTGGAGTTCATTCACCACTTCATGCGCAAACTACCTATCCCTTTCTATCTTCCTTTCTAACTATTCTGTACACCCCTCACCCTTATCTATTCACCATGCCAAATAACTGCACCACACAAATACACTAAACATCACACATTTCCATCACACTTAATTCCACAACTAACAGTTTTAAACCAACCCACATAATTACACTCCACACACATCATCTCCAAATCAAAACACATGGGTAAAACACATTGTCACTTATAACACCAATAGCTCTAACTCTCACAACTGTGAGACCTATTGCATTGTAAAAGAAAGCAGGTGAAGGCTCCTTAACTAGGTAAACCCGTCTAGACTAATCAGCAGACACTGACACAAATTATCAGGGTCTTATGAATTGCTCCAGATTGCATTATATGTGCATGTGTCACAGCATGCCAAGAGTTGACCAGTTCTTTCACTGAAATATCCACCAGACGAAAGGATGAGAAACCTTGTTTTTCCATCTGTGACAGTACCTACAGTTCCTGATCTTCCCCAAATGGTACCACCTTTTTTTATTATTTTTTTTAACATCTATATACCTTAAACGACTCTCCCCTGGAGTCTTGGGATACGTTCACTGCAGAGCTAATGAAATGCAGAGTTAGCTGTATGTATGGGGCCAGGGTGGCCGATTTCCCATTGCATTTATGGACATGTATGGTATAAAAATTGGATGCTTCACTACAGCATTTGCCTGAATGGGCCCAAAACTGGTGAATTTGTGATCAATTATTAACACCTGTATTAAAGTGGTTCCACCTTTGTCGTTTCCTTGATTGTGCCCATTTATGACCAAGGATGAATGCTGGGATATTGGTTTGTGCTGAAACTAGTAGGGACCAAATTTTGGTAAAGTCGCTCCCATTTTTTTCTTTTGTAGAGCGTTTAGGTAAAAGTAGAGGAATTAAAAAGTTCATACTTTGATATTTCAATGCTCCACATGCTAGGTTATCAGGCAGAACAAATACACAACATGAAAATTACTACTGGCCCAATTATTTGTTGGAAAACACAACTGTAACACCGTGTCAGATGGTTTAAGACCAGTACACTGGCGTTCAACAACAAACTTGCATTTTCTCTCTATTATTTAAAAAGAAAGAGTAATTTGGCTAAGATCTAATCATCTCTAAGATGCCATTACTTGGAGTGTGGCCAACAGAAATATATGTCGAACAGTCATACAATTAATAATGGTTCTTCATGCAGGTTCCTTGACAGAGGGGAGGTAAATGCCTTTCTGTGAGAGACACAAAAATGCAGAACTCTTACTTTAGAAATATGGTGTCCACATTGCTTTATGAGGGCTGAAGTCTGGCCAGCTGTTCAATTTTTTCACAAATGATAAATCTACATATAATCAACCTAAGTGAGAGTCATAGTTATCCTGATAATATAGCATGGCTTCTGACCTCATGCTCCGATACTGGGTATCGCTGACTTACTGGAGACTGAGCAAGACACGATGTTCAATAACCAAGATTATTGAAGATTTGCTGATTTAGGGGCTGATTTAGATGCTGGAGGTAACGGTGCTGCAGTTGACTTTTCGAATGAAAACGTGTCTGGCAGCATGATTGTCCACCCACTGTATTAGATGTTGGCAGTTCCATAGGCGAAAGTCCCCACTCGAACCACCACCTCTGCCAAGAAACACCTCCAGCGTCGATGGTGGGAGAGGGAAAAGTGGATGCTGCTGGGACCCCAACCACTCTCCCCACTGTGTAGATTTGGATGTGCCCAAGCAAAAAGTGGTGGCCCGACCTCCACTTCTGAGGTTGGCAGATTAGGGAGAAACAGAGGGGGGGTGTCACCTTTTCTCCCCATTCCAATTCTATCCACGACTGCACAACACCTGCTGCCACAGTCTCACAGAGAAAACACAATGCCCCATCACCAGACTCGAAGGAAGGGACGCCGCATTGCCAGGGTACCTCGGGTGGGCACTGCATTTGAGGTCGGGACAACTGCAGGCATATACATGTCACAATCATTTTTAAAGTCACTGTGACATGCATATGTCAACGACACAAGTGGGTCAGACGTGGATGGGGATAAACTGGCACCACACACATATCGCAAACATGCACATGTCATTGTGGTGTCACAATTCATTGCCAAATGAATGCTTGCATCACAATGATGGTTCACTTACCCTAGACAGAAGTGCCCACCTGTGCGCAACCCAAGGGGACATGTACTGGTAGGTTTGTGCTACCTGTTGGGTATGTGAGTCAGTATGAGTGAGTGTGTGTGTGTGTGTGTGTGTGGGTGGATTGGCTGGTTGAGGGGGATGGGAGTGGGTGGTGAGGTTGTGTCTGTATGTGTGTCCCTTGCATGTGAAATCGATGTTGTTTTGCCATGTGACACATTGTGGTGAGTGTTGCTGTGTGGCAGACGTGTCATGATATGTGTAGCTGTGCTTGTTTGAGAGTGTGTTTGTGCAGTTCAGTGTGTCGTTTTGATAGTGGTTGTGTTGTGTGTGGGTGTAGTGTCAATGGTGTGTGAATGTTGTGTCATGGATGTATTTCAATGTGTATTTTCGGTACGTATGAGTTGTGTTGCAATTGTAACTGGTGATGGTGCCTATGTAGTGTGTTGTGTAGTGAAGGGGCACACCTATGGTTAAGGTACAGAGTGGTTGCGTCAATTACCTCTATTCCATAGCCCCTGCCATTGTACCAAGTCCATTGGGTCCCACAGCTGTCTCCCTCTGTCAGCAATCAGTTGCCAGTCCTCCGCTTGCAGAGCTGTAACATCTAAAAATGGCAGGCGGAACACTGCCAACTTGACTGTCTTCTTGGGTTTGCCTCTGACGCGGCTTGGCGGTAATACCACAAAGATCCAAATCAAGCCCTTAAATGGAAGTGCAACTACTACTATTTTTTTTTTTTTTTTTTAAGTCTTCCAGTATGTTGTCCTTATTATCAATGCCTCAATACGAACTTGCACTACTAATGTAGATTATGGTAGATAGTTTTTATATGTGTTTTCTTCAATGATCTAGTCTGATTTACTTACTTTTCATTCTATTTTGATGTAGGATTGTGGTGTTGATTTATTTCCTCCTCTTTTTTCTTGTGTTTTAGATGAACTGCTTTATGCTGAGTTTTATGACCTTCAGCTGGCGCCCATGAGAAATTTATTTTGTGTGTGTGTGCTGAATAAGTTAAATGGACATCAATATAATGGTGCTGCCCCTTGTTGTCCATACAAAAGTTTCCTCATATTTTCTTCTGGGGAAAATAAAGAAAACTGTGGAATGACAGTGAATGAACTGGGCTCTGATGCAGAACGCTGCACTGCGACGTTCCTCCTAATTTTCCTTTTGGGAAAAAAGCGACTAAGCAGTTCAGTGTCCCAGAACTGATAATTGCCATGTAGAGATCTAGAGGATTGTAGTGTTTTGTGGTCGAAACTGTTTTCTTAGGAGCCTGTCGTCCTCACCGCTGGATGCCAGTGTTACTGATTACCAAGGCTGCCTAGTCTCGAGTCTGCCTCATGCCTCCTTCTGCCACCGCCCAACACTTCTGTAGATTCCTTTCATCCTGGAGGTTATTTGTTTGCTACTTTTCCAGCCATGTTTTCATTTCCTTCGCCTCTGTATTCTTTTAGTCTTTCCTGCGTCTGTATCTGTTTCTCTGGTTTCAAGTGTAATGATGAAAATATGTCCCAAACCTCAAAAAGGAAAGTACTGGTGCCCACGACCTGCAACACTGGCACAAACTAAGCGCTGCTTATTGGTAAAAGAACTGGACTAAAATGCCTCAATGTAAACCTGTGGGGGGCACTTGGACCGAGATCAGGCACACTGGGGGAGAGAACATGAAAGGCAATGAAGAGGGTTAGAACAGAAAGGTCTATATTTTCTTTGTGAATATAGCACAGCTGAAACGGAGACAAACAATAGGGGGGTATTCAATTGGGATGGCCTAATAAACAGTATCACACGCTCAACCCGGAACCTGTACACACTGTAGGACATTATTACTAGCTGAGCACTGCGAGCGACCATGGGCGACCTTCTGAAAATAGGATCGAGCAAGAATACCTGTGGAAAACAGAGAATCAAAAAGATTGCCTAAGCCTTAAACAATCCTGCTGAGAGAGTTTGGCATAGTTTTTGTTTTTTTAACTAACAGTGTTGCTGCTGAGTGCTGGACAACCTGGAAGAAAGTGATTTGTTTCCTTAGGGAAAGCTAAGCCCGATGCCTTTACAAACAGCTAGGTAACACGGGAATCGGGTGCGCTCTTTCACAACCAGGTTCATGCTCTCTAAATAACCACCACAAAGACAACACCCACTTTAGAGCAACTCTTCATGAGGACGA
This sequence comes from Pleurodeles waltl, assembly GCF_031143425.1. Lineage (NCBI taxonomy): Eukaryota > Metazoa > Chordata > Amphibia > Caudata > Salamandridae > Pleurodeles > Pleurodeles waltl. The sequence continues at coordinate 1,419,403,681 of NC_090445.1, forward strand.
TGACAAAAGGTAGCAGAAAACGTATAGAGTTAAGGTTGCACTGCACCGGCATGACCATCTGTGAGTCCAGGACCACCTTTGAGACTAGAACAAAAGTCTAGACTTTTTCCTTCTTTAGTGTAGAGTGCAAATGGCTGAAGAAAGATTCAAGGCTTTAGGGAACGTCTGCCAAGGTAGCCAGTGCAGCTAGAAACAAGGACTATAACTTTGGTTTTGATCATTCCATGATTTAGTCGTAGTCAGGTTCTATATCAGGGTCAGGCACTGGTCTCTCTTGCCAGGGATTTAAATGTATACCATTGAGTTTTGGTATGGGAATAGTCATGTTGTCTAGTGGCCATAAAGAGTGTGTGGGCGTTTATATCTAAAAGTAAGGATGCAAGAGTACCACCATGACACCCCTCACATGAACCACTGGGCTAGCCTAAAGGGAATGCTCTAAATTCAGTCTTGGAGATGGGATTAGCTACTATGTGCGATGCACAAAACCCACTCAACTATCAAGACATGGAAATGGACTCCGAGGTAGCGGGACCACCTTTCTCCAAGCTATTAGGGACACTGTTTCCATTGCAGGGTCCGCCTTAATTCAATAATTTATTACAAATGTCAACATTGTAGTATGATTTCATTAAATCACACAACAATTATTATTTTCCATTGATTTGTTTTTTAATGCTGATCATTTTCTATTTACCTAAACCGACACCACATCGCAGTTCTTACCACATGAATCAATGGCAATCAAACCCTAAAAAACAGAGTTATTAAAAACTGTAGTAAAAGTACAGCATGGAACACAGGATATGATATTAAACTTCACGCTAGGAATGATGGAGAAGGAATACAGAAGGTTTCTCTTGATTTGACTAAAACAGACCAGCCAAGAATCTGCAAGCTGGTGGAGTAATCCAGGAGCGTCCAATATGCCAGGTCAGTGGCATTTACTTGACTAACGGATACTACATCATATCCAGCCTTATTCTCTTTATCTCTGTACCTCTTGACTGCTTGTCTTAAGACAACAGGCAACATGTCTGGAAGAAACAATCTTTGGAAGTTTTGTCAGTGAGACTCATCACAAGTGACCCATAAAATTGATGTTGTGAGCAAACAACTGTGGGACTGGGTAAAAAAGGTGACACCTTATTGTTTGGAGCAACAATATTAGCCTTTATGTTTCCAATCATACTTGTACATCACAGAATTAATATCTTGTAGGTGTGTTGCGCAGCACTAACATGTCACCCACCAGTTTCTTCGGAGTCCTGGCCCACCAGAAGGTTGCTATAATAAGATCTGACTTGAGAGAGACTCCACTCTTAACCATTAGAGCAGTAGTGCAAAATGCATATCCACCAGTGCTCAATCTGTAAAAGAATAACACCTGGGGCCCAAGGTTTTGCTCAAAGCCTGTAGCTGGTGCGGGAGAGTCTTGATTCCACCTAATACCTCATTAATTAACCACTAAACACTCCCCACCTCTTTAACTCACTCTTGCAGCTACTCTTTCATCCCTGCTTCTGCTTTTGCTTTTCCCACTGTGTTTCCATCTTCTTTCCCTCCTCCTTTTCCCCTTTTGGGTTTTCTCTCTCTGGACAAAAGTTTGTTGAAGAAAAATAAGTGCTAGTGGGCCCTACCTGCAACCACCAGCTCAAATTAAGCACCGATATTCCCTAATAGCTAAGGAAATAAATGAAAATTCGTCATGCATAGAACCTGCATCCTATTATATAGAGATTCAAAATGAAGGCTTCCGAACTCAATGAACCAATGGTGGCCGATACAATAAATATATTGCATATTTCTAATTAAATGTGATCATGAAAATTAGAAAGAGGTTTATGCTTTGTCGGTTCTGTTCGAGGTATCCAACTGTAATTTCTGGACACATATTACAGTCTTCATTTCAAATATTTCAAACAACAAAAATGTTTAGTTCATACAAAATACACAATGTGCATCTTTATTTACAATGAATCTATTAATAATAATAAAAAAACTAAAACGCTTGATTAAGCTACAAAAGAAAATTAACCAAATCCTGCCACTGCGTGTTACGTTCTCGTGATAGGATAATAATCACCACCTAACTCGCACAAAAGGCTACAAAAAGCAAAGGTACTCAAAAGGCTGGTACTCACCGCCCACAGAGCGAACCCCTGCTTCAACAGCACACATCTGGCCTGCATTTGCTTTTGCTGTGATTTATGGCAATCTCGTAGGATGAGCAGAAATCCATGTACTCACGTCCTGTCTTCGAAGATTGCTAACTATGAATATCTATTAAACCTCGGTTTGGGTAGTGTGGGTGCTTGCCCACTGGGACCCGAAGATTATCGGACACATGGCATGAAACGGCTGCCAGATGGCCTCGACTATATTCACCTACCCAAGAGTCTGAAGTCCAAGGGATGCCGTCTTGTTTAAACCCCAGAGCCATCCAATTTCCCTAATTTCTGGATCTCTAATTGGGCACAGACAAGAAGTACACATACAGTTCGTAGATTCACGGCACACTACGAGTGCCACAGCATAGAGATGGAATTGGGCATGAATGATGAGAAAACACAGCTCCTACATCCATCCACTCAGTAAGTAGCACCGACTAGACTAGAGAATTGACTCCTCTGCACTGTCAAAATAATACATGGATGGCACAACCAATCCCTCATGGTAACAGTACTTTGTCAGTTGAGAAACCACAACCAGCAGGATTTTGAATAGAGAATTTCCACCATGCAATGTCATTCCTTAGAAATAGTGGTAGAATCTCATTTATGACTACGCATTTTTCGAACACCATTTACTGCTAAAAAGAAAAAGAGCCGGAAGTGTCAGCTGCTTCAAGCTTATTACTTTGGGAGTAGTTGAAGGTGTGGATTTGCTGTTCCACAGCATTAACAGTCATCACAATGTTTCTTGAATCACAGTTTCTGGTGTGTACAGTAACAAACTCCTTGTTTGTTGAATGATATTTCAGCAGAACAGCTCCATTTGTAAAAGATGGAAAGATGGCCGAAGGAGAGGAACACAGAATCTAAAGGATCTTAGCACACTAAATGTATCCTGACTGTATCAGCAATCATACAGTACATAATGCAGTTTATCCTGCTGATATGAACTATGAATACATTTTTGTCTTTCTGAGAAGTTACATCAGTATCAACAGTGCGCTTGCTGTGTTGCAGGCTACACACACTCATTCATAATGTAAGCACAACGTGGGCCCTGCCATTGTGGAATGTGGGATGGAGATGAAGTGGAGATTCACAAATGGAGACCCAAGATGGGAGATTGGGGTTGGAGAGTGGAAGGGATGCAAGGCGGAGAAGTGGTGTGTTGATATTTTGTGGGGGGGAATGAGGTATGTGAGTGTGTGTGGACCTCTATGTAGGAGTGTGAGTGGGACTGCCACAGGTTTTTCCTTCAACTAAGCAAAAGCCTTGTTCACTACTTGCTTCTTAGCACCATCAGTGATCTCTTCTGACTTCAGCATGCTCAGTCAATTTCTGGAATTAAGTGGCCCAACCTGGAAAATGATTGTCAGTCTCAGCCTATCGTGGGTATCTATGGCAAGACGCTCACTCCTTACAAAGCTGGACATCCTTGCCCTTATGGAGCCTATTCTCGCCCATCTTTAGTATTTTATGGATATTCATGACTCAATTGTGGCCATCTCAATCATAATGGTGGTCAGTAAGGGGTAGAAATGATGCCTGTCCTAGAAAAAGTGCTCCTGGGTACTTTGGTAGACTGCGCTTTAATGCAGTGGTTCCCAACCTTTTGACTCCTGAGGACCCCCAATGAATCATTACTGGAAGCTGGGGACCCCCAGCAATTTGTTCTATTTAATTTTCAAACATTAAAACAGTAATTCGCAAAAAATATAACAAGTACACACCAAACAAATACTCAAATTACTGAAGATAAAATTCTTTTATATTGAAAACATATGCAAAAATCTAAACATTTTATTGGGAAGGTTGACGCTGCATCTCAGCAACTACCTTTTCAATATTTGGTTCTATTTAGGAAAGGTGAATCCTCAGGTCAGATTCTACATTTCCGGGTGATTTCTTTTTTTTTTGGGGTATGCAAGATCTGAGAAAGCTTTTTCACATAAATAAGTGAAGGGGAAAGGAAGTAAACCATAGGGGCCTCTCATCTCTCCCTAGCCTCTCTGTCACATGTACTTCATTTGTTTTATAGCACCTCTCATACCAATGTAGGGTGTCAGGGGACTACAAGGTGTAGAATTCACATGTCATCCACACTGGTAGGCATTTTCTAAGAGTGCTTGGTCTGGAGAAGCACAAACTTAGAATTCAGAACACAGCACAGTGATTAGCGATGACGTTAGCACAGTGCTTAATTTGTAAATAAAAACGTGCTGGTGCCCAAAGCCCTCCTCTCAAACACGCGGCTGCTGCAATTAAATGTGGGTACACTGAATCCTGAAGCAGCATAATCCTAAACCATCTTGGGCCTCTTCAATTCATATAAAGCCACTCCCTGCCACTTCAGCTCACTCTAGCAGCTTTCTACTTTCTCCCTTTGTGACGCTTTTTTGTTTTTCCCTTCCTCCGTCTTTCCCATATGTGACTTTTGCTTGCAGCAAAGGCTTGAGGCAGAAGAATAAGCCCCAGCCCTCAAAAATAAGTGCCGGTGCGCAGCACCGGAAACAACAAGCACAAATTGAGCACTGCGTTAGCAATAAGAATGCATTTCTACACAAGCAAACCTTTTTTAGTAGCATAAGGAAAATGAAAGACTAGGAAAAAAACAACTTTCTAATTTGTGCCATGCGGTTTGCATGCAGCTCTTTAATGGCAGTTCACAGCTCACTGTGCTAGATTACGATTATGAACTGCATAGTAACAAAAGAATCTCTGTGGAAAAAAAAGCAGTAACCCACTGTGCCATGCACATAAAATACTGTTTTTTGCATGATACACTTTCTTTGCAACAGGCATATTAACCATCTGCACTACCTTTGAGTCAAAACTGCCACTGTGCAAAACTCCCATCTCTCTCCAGCAGATACATTAATCACTTGAGTTAGTTTGACGCTTTTATTTTTGCAGTACAAGGAGCTTTGCAGTCTGTTTAAAACTGCTCAACAAAGGAAGTAATAAACATGAAAACACACATGCACGTGTTTGTCAGAGGCCCCAGCTGGAGAAGTGCCTTCCTCCCAGCCCAGGCCTGCGGACCCCCTTGGAATGTGTCACGGACCCCTGGGGGTACGCGGACCACAGGTTGGGAACCACTGGTTTAATGGAATAGTTCATTAGCACCCTTTTAGAACTGGATGTAAATCATATGGCTCTTTTGCAAATATATCTGAAGAACTCTCCTGTAAAATGTAATGTTTTACCCCATTTTCTCTAACATTTTTGGATCGTCATAGTCACTCACTAGTGCAATGAGAATGTGGCATCAACATCCTTACTAGTGCTGCCTCTGGTTCTTGCTCCGATTATGCAACATTCTGTTTGTGTCAAGCAAGGTTTCTTTTATTTATTTTTTGTAAGTGTCAATGAAAATCTCCATAATTTATGGTAGACCCATATATATATCTCAACTGCGTTGTGGGAGAACTAGTGTTTCATGGACACGTACTAGGATTAGAAAATATGACACGTAATTGTCGAGGCCGGAGTTTGCTGCACTAAAAGACTAAGCTCAAAAGTCAGGCTATGCCTTCTGACAAATTGCAGATTATTCTTCTTTTTAACTTGGGGATTGTTATTTACAAATTACTCTCACTTTGCAGTCAGAGGAAGCAAACTAAAGTGATTTATGTGACAATGGTGCTGGGATACAGGGAGTGTGAAATGAAAGGATGTAGGATGACATTCTTTTGTAACACACAACAAATTGTAAATACCTGTACATGAACTGTACACATTCAGCAGTTAGGAAAGCAAAAATGAAGCACTTTTCTGGTATTCTGAAGTGTAATGGAAATAAAGAATTTAATAGGATCAAAACAAATCAACACAAATGATATGCACTGAAACCAGATTTCCACAAATTATTTATGTGCAATATAGTTTTACCAATAAAACTGTATACTTGTGCACATGTAAGTGCCATTTCCATGGAAACTGGGCTTTATGTGAATGACAGTGCACTACACACGATGCTCTAGTTACCTTAAAAAGAATTGCCCGCCTTATGTCAATTAAAGCTAGGTTGGTCGCAAACGTTCACCGCTCTGAAGATTAGGTTGTGTTACCAAAAAAGTGTGAGAAGCAATGGTCTTATGCAAAACATTTTTAAAGCTATGCAAGATTTCACAGCCATCCTGAAGAACAACTATATTTATGGTTGCTGTGGTGGATTAATAAAACCAGATCTTTTAATGGAGTAATCTTAAGAAAATTTGAACTTTAAAGGGTGAAAATACAGGCCTGTCCTCCCTCTGTCATTCCTGCTAGAACGCCTGACCTGCTGGATAAGAGAGAATGCACTGATAAAGGGAATACAATGGGAGGAATGATGAAAGGAAGAGATATCACTTTAGGATGATGACGAAACAATAGTATACATAGCAGATTCTGAAGGCTAGCACCAATCCTCCAAATATTTGTTAGATACATCAGGTTCAGTATCGATTGAGGCAAATTGATTATGTATCCGCTAATGCAATGGTTGTCTAGTGTAAGAAACTGGCTTGTTGGTTTACTGGGTGTGAGCTCTAATCAAGCAGCAACCACAATCCTTGTTAGGGTGAGGCAAAAGCTAACCCTAAATTAATCTGTGTTCAATCCTCCAGTAGCTTGGCACACAGGTGTCAGGCTTAACTTGGAGGACATGTGTACAGTATTTGTGCAACACTTCAAACAGTAATAACATTAAAACACCACACAAAAAGGATCCAACACCAAGTTAGAAAAATAGAACTTTCTTTAATAAATAAAACAAGAAAAAAATGACAAAGAATCCAAGCAATAGAACCAGAGATAGGCAGTTTTAAACATTTTTATTCAAACAGAACTAAAAAGCACAAATCACCAACTGTAATATCTCATCAGGCTGAACTGGAACAAAGTCACAACTTCAGGCTGACCACAATGGAGAGCAGGCAGGCTGCATGGACCCGGTTAGAACCACTGAACAAAGTGCCTTAATTCCTGGTTTGCAGAGCGTTGAGAGGATCCAACCCGAGAATGCATTGCACAGCAGCAGTTTAGATGGCCTGTGATGCAGGTCTAAGCAACAGATCTAATCCACGCAGCAGCAGCTATGAGTTGGTTCTGATCAGGTTTGCACCACATAGCAGAGGAGATGCATTTGTTCTGCTGGATCCACAGAGGCTGGTAAATGACCTTAAGCCCACTTTCAAGGGTCCAGGACTGGGGTGGCACCACTTGGCAGAGAAGACTCACAGATGGCAGAGTGTAGGTGCAGGAGCAAGTTTGCCGGAACCCGGTTGTGTACCTGAGGCTTCAGATTAAGAGTCCAGCCACATAGCCCTTGTTGTCACTCTGGGTTCAAGAGATGCAGGTTCAGTCCTTCTCACCCAGGCAAGAGGGCAGTTGATCTACACAGCTGGGCGGCAGTCCTTTAGAGCAGCAGTCCAGCAAAGTGGCAGTTCTGTCAGCAACGCAGGAGTCCTCCTTCCTGGCAGAGTATCCACAGGTCCAGAAGTGTACTAAAGTGGTATAGCCTGAGGCCCAGTATAAATATCCAGCTGTGCCTCTGAGAAGTGAATAGAAGCTTCCAGAGGCGGGCCTTTAAGGTGCAAGTGCATAGATGCCCTGCCTTTCTCACCCTGGCTCCAGACTACTACAGTGAGTGTGCAGCCCTTTGTGTGGAGACAGGAAACCAACTATTCAAGTGTAAGTGGGGCTAAGTCCACCTTGCCCCTCCTATCCTACAAGTGATGGTCCATCTAGTCACACCTCGGCTACCCATTGTGTGATACTGTTCAGGAGGAATACACAAAGCCCAACTGGCAACTACCAACCAGTCATTTGATCTAGAGACAGGCTGCAGGCATCAAATGGCTAAGCCAAGAAAATGCAAATTGTTTAAAAGTGGCCGTTTCAAAACTGGAATATAAAACCTGACTTCTAGGATTTTTCCTTACTATTCCAGAGACACCAAACATGAACTGGCTACCTATTCCTATTTGCAAATTACACTAATAAAAATGTAATAAGGTAACTCCAATGTTATTCAATGGGAGAGGGAGGCACAGCATCAGTGAAATATGACTTTAGGGGGTCTCCCCACAAGGCCATGTAAAACATAGAAGTGCATGCCAAATGTTTTAAATACATTGCACCCGGCCCACAATGGCAGGCCGGAAACATGTTTAAAGTGCTACTTTAGTGGGTGGCACAACCAGTGCTGGAGATCCACCAGTACCATTTAATTTAGATGCCTTGGGCACAGGAAGTAACACCTTATTAGGGACTTACAAGTAAATTAAATATGCCATTTGGGTGTAAGGCAATTCTACCATGTTTTAAGGAGAAAGTGTGCATGCACTTTTACACTGGCTAGCATGATAAAGTGTTCAGAGTCCTAAAAGCCAACCAAAACAGGTCCAGAGAACAGGAACATGAAGGCAAAACATTTAGGGATGACCTTGCAGAAAGGGTCAAGTCCAATATCTAGTCACCAAAATAAAAATTCAGTCCGGACCGCTCACTATGGATTTCAGTCTGTAAGTATATAGGTCACCAAAGACCCACATGAATTCCTGAAAAAAACACTTCCACAAAATTATACGTAACTTCAAAACCGAAGTGCGATATTGGAGGAAGTTGCCCCTTTCACTAATGGGGAGAACAGTATTATATAAAATTATGTTCATACTCAACTTTTTGTATAGGCTCAAAGCACCCCACAAGGGATACATAATGCATCCTTTCAAAAGATGAAACAGAACTTCGTGCAGTACTATGGGATGGGTATTCATCCAGAAATCTAAATACAGGAGTAGAGATGATGGAAGTATAATCCTCCTGGATATAGTTAAATATTGCTGTGCGGCTCAATCAATGAGATTCAATGAATGGGCCTTTTCAACTTAAGAAGCGCCACTTCATAGAATAGTCTAATACACAAAGGGTAAACAGGGGAATCTAGCACATATGTATGGAAGGAACAGAACAACCACACTTTTAGAAATTACTCTGGCAACTGTATCAGTAGGTTTTAAAAATACCTTGACACAACACCCCACTGTAAATGGTACAAGGAAGCATACAATTTAAAGGATTCAATGAATTTGGTAAAATAGGCATTGCAAGTTTTGAGGACGTCTGGACACACAAGAGCTGAAGATCACCAAACATAGGCCCTCATTCTGACCTTGGCGGGCGGCGGAGGCCGCCCGCCAAAGTCCCGCCGTCAGGTTACCGTTCCGCGGTCGAAAGACCGCGGCGGTAATTCTGACTTTCCCGCTGGGCTGGCGGGCGGTCGCCTTCAGACCGCCCGCCAGCCCAGCGGGAAAGAGGCTTCCACGATGAAGCCGGCTCGGAATCGAGCCGGCGGAGTGGAAGCTGTGCGACGGGTGCAGTTGCACCCGTCACGTATTTCACTGTCTGCGCAGCTGACAGTGAAATACATGTAGGGGCCCTCTTACGGGGGCCCCTGCAATGCCCATGCCAGTGGCATGGGCACTGCAGGGGCCCCCAGGGGCCCCGCGACCCCCCCTACCGCCATCCGGATCCCGGCGGTCGGACCGCCGGGATCTGGATGGCGGTAGGGGGGGTCGGAATCCCCTCGGCGGCGCAGCAAGCTGCGCCGCCTTGGAGGATTCAATGGGGCGGCGGTACACTGGCGGGAGCCCGCCAGTGGTGCCGGTCCGACCGCGGCTTTACCGCCGCGGTCGGAATCCCCATTGGAGCACCGCCGGCCTGTCGGCGGTGCTCCCGCGGTCCTCCGCCCTGGCGGTCTTTGACCGCCAGGGTCAGAATGACCGCCACTGTTTGACATTAATAATTTGGAAAATATATACCAATAGAAAACAAGGAGTTTCCCGAACCTCTGGCAAAAACCCACATGCCTAACACATAAAACTTTTACCAATAATGCGCCAAACAAACTTAGCAAACTTGGAGAGAGGTGGGAGGTGAATGTGGGATCACTAGAAGCCTGGGAGTGGGAGAAGGCAGCTAAACATACTACAGAAAGGATGGTCCTGGACGTAGCTAAAAATAATCCAAAGAATTTGCTATATCATTGTGCAAATAATGAGGTTCGGAAGGGGCAAAGATTATGTATGTCTGACGGGACATGGGACATTAGGAACCTTCTATCACACAACTGAGTTCTGCCCTAAACTAGAAATGTTCTGCACAGGAGTCACAGACTGTATGGGAGCAGTGGAGCACAACATACTAACTGAAAACAACTAACTCTTTTACTGGAAATATAGCCAGAAGATACCCCTGCCCAATACACTAAAGTTTTCTGTAATTTAGAAATTACAGTAGCAAAGAGAGATTAGCAAACAAAATGGGGTAGTAGAAACACTCCAACATTTTTGGAATGGAAAACAAATACTGAATGGTGCATGTTGGTCGAAAAGAGTTTAAGTACAGGCCACACTGGAAAACACAAAAAGATACATAAAGGTTGGGAAAATACGGGGTGATTAACTGCAAACAGAAAAGGTGGATTCTGATTCTCCTTCTATCACATAATCGCCGCATTTCTTTTGTCCAGCTATTCCTGTTCCCTTCTCCTTGTCTTTTCGAACGTCCCTTATTATTTATGATCAAAAATATGATTGGACTATAATTGATAAGTAAGCCATGTTAACCAGAAGATTTAACTGGGCTGTAGAAGTTTGTTTTAAATTATAAAAAATTATCTCGGATCTGTTACTGATTTGTAACCATATTTTTCTGCAAATTATCAAAAAACGCATATGTGAAGTGGCACAGAAAGAAATATATTTAGTTCAAGAGCTATAATTGTCCCACAGCAATATCTGTTAAAGATGTTAAGCTTTTTCCATGCACATTAAATTTGTAAATCTGTGTATTTGTTTACTGTTGCCTTACTTCCTAAAAATGCACAGGCTTTTAATCTTTCACTGCTCCTGATCTCCTAACTCAGTTGAGGCAGTTTAATCAGTGCACCACAAATTGATAGCCTAAAGCTAATGTAATTATTCATTAATAATGTATATGCTTGAATTAGATTTTTAAACCAGGATCGGCCAACAGTGGGGATCTTGACACCTTACAGATTTTTAATAAATGTTTCCCATCCACAACCTACAGACCCTCTCCTCAAAAGTGCTGATGACTACTGGACTGTACCCAATGATTATGCAGATAGAAGTGTTAGTGGTGGAATGTATTCCATTTTTCCACATGTTGTGAATGTGACAGTTTCAAGTTGATTTATGGAGATCAAAAATCGGGCAATCCCAGAGGAGATACGTGAAGCAGATGAAAACAACAAGTGACAGAACAGCAGAAAAATAAATAAAGCTTTAGCACAGATGAATAGAAAGAAAAAAAGCGGGCCAAACACAACCTACACCAATGTGGATAATCAAGAAGGGGAACATTTTGCCCAAGTTCTGTGATGGTTGTGATGCTCCCGGTTTTCACAGTTACATTATATTCAAGTGGTTGATCACAGTTAGGTGAATGTGGGAGCATCCGTCATCGATATCTGTATTTAATAATCAATCTGGCTGCTTTAGGATCCAAAGGAGAGTACTTATCTCCGCATGATGAGGTGCAGCCAAATGACGATTGTCTGAATATATTCCAACAGGCAACTACCCCCTTCCAGACCCTATTAGCGCAAACATGCATGGGAAGAGGGTTTTTAAAGCTCAACGTGTTTTGAAAATGTACGTTAAAGAGTACCTAAATTCGAAAGATTTTTGTCTAGGTAAAAAGTAATTCAGATTAAACAGACATTTTTATCGTTTAGCAACCCAAAACCATTACAAGGATAAACGTCTGTGTGCAGACTTCTAGCGATTGGTTCAGTCAGGCCTGCCAACTCACACGATGCCACCGTGTGTCACACGATATTGGGAGGCAAAACAGCTGGAAACCACTGCAGATTAGGGGCTTTTCGGCTGTTTTTGTTTGGCTCTGAGTAGCCGATGTCAACAGTGAGTGTGAAAACACCCCAGGACTTCAGCGGCAGTAGCCTCGGGAAGCTTTTGTTCTTTTGTTCTTTATTTTGTTTATTTGCTTTTCTGAGCAGGGGGCTATCCAGAATGGAGAGGGCAGAAGTGCCTCGACTGAAGCAGCCCTCAGCAAGCAGCCCACGCCCCTCGTCACACGGCGAAATGTTTTATTAAATTGGCAGGTTTGATTCAGTGGTTAACGCTTTATTAAGTGCTTATCCACCGACAATTTTTTTAAGAATGAACGAGTGAGCAAGGAATGAGCGCATAGCCATCCTGCTAAGTATTTCATTTCGATTCTGGAACGAACACGTGGGACTACAGAAAACAGAATATCAGTGATCTGTACTGACATAAAACAGTAGGGAAATGAGCCTCAAGGTCCTTTTTTTGAGTATATGCTACAACTGCATTGGAATATTCTTTAACTGCGTTTCACAAGGTCTTTCTAAGCAGCCTTTTAAAACATAGTTGTGCAAGCATGAAATGCAGGCTATACCATTTTTCTTTTTGGAAAATGTATTATTTCAGGGGAGCATCATTTTAGTTTTAACTTTATTATGTGATGACCAATGTTCGGTATGCACTGCAGTATTTTCTTATTTAAATTTAAGGGTGGGGAGATGTATTACATCCTAAGTTCTAATGCACCGCATTTGTGTCTGTTGTCATGTTTCCCTTTATTTGTGTGATTTGTTGAAATGTTGGTCTCAAAGCCCTGCCATTGTGAGATTCTCGACGTTCTAGAATCTCCAATGATTTGGCAGCTGGATACTCCTGTTTGTTATGTGAAGGGTCTCTATCTGTAGGCATCCTCTGTACCAGAATACATGCTTCTAGTTCTTTCACTTAGCTGTTGCCCGGTTCCCACGTGCTGTCTTCTTGACTCTTCCACCTTCCACTCAACACTGGTGGGCTAGAACCCGCATATGCAGTCTTTCGAATGCAGGCAGCAGCAACTTTATTCTTCTGCAGGATATCCTTCAAAAAATGCTCGGAGTCAGCATCTTTACCTCTGTGACCATTTACACCAGTCACACAGGCAACATCTCCCCTTACTTCAACTGTGTTGTAACAAGTAAGGTGGGGATTAATAATCTGGATAATCACTGTTCAAGACCTATATGCTTGGTGTGGGGGTAAACCTTTCTAGACTCCTCAAAAGACATTGTTTTGGGCTGTACTGCCCTGTGAAATGCAATGTTGTCCCATGGTGGGAGGGAACTGAGCATTCATCAATCTGGAGATAAATGAAGCCATAGAAAATTGCAGCCATTTTGTCTTCTTGTAGGTCAGGCTCTTTTTTAGGTCAAACCATACCAGACAGCTCAGCTGTCTGGTTTGCTAACGACATCTTGGGGACATTTGGAAAGCTTCCCTGGGAATGCATTCCACCCACTGCTCACCATGGTTTTGTGGTTTGTAACTCACGCTTGCTTTCTATTTGCTGGCTCTATTTGTTTTAGGCTATCCAGCTGGAGTTTGTCCCTTCCCGTTCCCAGACCTTATTAACTGCATTCCTACACCGGTGCTGGATTTCTATAAACAGGCCTTTAAATCTTGTTCTTATCTTGTCATGTTTGCAGTGCATTCAGAGACAGGGGTCAACGTCAGGCTCCTATTCTAGGGAATTTGGTTTTTACACTTCTTCCTCTAACTTCAAAGTGAGATGATTTATGTGACAATCATGCTGGCTACTTGAGAAATGCTTGATGAAGGCTCTACAATGTCATTTGTTGAATACCACACAACAACATTTAAATGACTGTAAATGAACTGTGCAGATATTTCAGAATATCTCAGAATTAGAAAAGCACAAATGAAGCATATTTTTTGCTAATTCTGAAGTGTGAAAACAAATATTTTAGTACGATAAAAAAAATCAATACACTAGGAGATGACATCTCCACACCATATTTTGTGCGCTGTATACGTTTACCAGTAAAATTGTATGTCTGTGCAAATGTAAGGGTTATTTCAATTAAGTGCACTGTATGCCAATCCACTTTACACCACTCTAATTTACCTTGCACTCTAACACCACTGTACTCTATTGTGCACCACTCCATTCTACTCTGAAACAATCTTCTCTATGCCACTGACTTGGCACTACTGCACTTTATGCCTATGCACTCTACACCACTTTACTCAAAACCAATGCACTCTATGCTACAGCACTCTACACCAATCTACTTCTGCACCACTACACTCTACGCCATTATATTCTACTCTGCAACATTTTACGTCACTGCACTCTATGCCATTGTACTCGTCACTGCACCCTACGGCACTTTAGTCTACTGTGCACCACTGTACTGCACGCCACTGCTCCTACTGCCACTCTGCACTACACCACTGCACTCTATGACCGTCTACTCTGCAACACTGTGCCACTGAACTTTCAAATGCACCACTCTACAGCAGTGAACTAAACACCACTTTCATCAAACCAATGTATCTACATCACTACACTTTACGCCAACTACACTACACCATTTGACTCCATACCACTGTGGAACACCATTCTGTACTGCATGCTGTGCCATTGCTTGCTAAGCCACTCTATTCTACTCCGAGCCACTCTACTTGTGCCACTCTATTCTCTGCCACTGCACATTATGCCACTACATTATACTCTGTACCACTCAACTCTACACCACTCTATGCAACTACACTCTGCATCACTCCACACCACTCTAATCTGTTCGGCACCACTGCGAGCTACACCCCTGCACTCTACACCTCTGCACTCTACCCTGCACGACTCCAATCTACACCACTGCACTGTATTCTGCATCACTCTACTCTGTCACTGCACTCTATGCTACATCACTGCACTGTACTCCAAAGCACTCTACACCACTTTACTCAAAACCAATGCACTCTACTCTGCACCACTGTTCTTTACGCCACTACACTGCAGGCCGCTTTACTCCACGCTACCACACTGTACTCTATAATGCTCCACGCTATGATGCTCTACTCCATTAAACTCCTCTCCACTCTATGCCACTCTACGACACTCTGTGCAACTCTCTTAATACCAATTTACTCTATTCTACGAAACACTACTCCACATCAACCCATTCCATGGCACTTCTTTATGACACTCTATGTCACTCAACTCTACAACACTCTACTCCCTGCTGCGCAACATCCTCTACTTCACCCTACTCTACGTAACTACACAACACTCTATGCCACTCCACTGTATGTCATTGTACTCAACTCCACTCTATGCCCTTCAACTCTATGACAGTCTACTTCCTCCATTAGACTCCATGGCACTCAACTTTAGCCATGCCCAACACCAGCCTCACTGATGCACAACATGGCTAAAACATGTTGGAAAAGCCAATATCTCTTGCATATACACCTTGCCTTTGCCAATGTTTGTTTTCTTTTTCATTTACCTCTGAGATTTTTTTTTCTTTTTCTAAATAGAGAAACAGTTCATCTGCACTTCCTTCAAAAAGGGAGGAGTACATGCGAGTACATTGCTCTGCATTATCAGGGCAAGCAAAAACATTAAAAATATTTGCTTAAACCCCATAAAGTTGTGAATCTGTCAGTGGTACAAGCATTTTCTATGACCTTTTCCTGCTCTCATCACACCATAGTATTCCCCCTTTCACACTTCACGTCACTCAGGCCTGTGGGAAAGGTCTGGTCAAATGGCATATGTCTCAGCAGGAGAAAATACATTTCCACACAGAAATTATGATTTCATGACTTGTATGTGAAAACCTTATTTCATCGTACACGTGCAGGTGCAATTGGCCACATTAATTAGGATGTTGTGTACTAGTGCAACAAGAAACCTCAAAAACAAAAAGCACTTAAAAGTTAGTCAAATGAAAAGTGCAGTCAGGGGAATAAAAATGAAAGTGCCTGCCCACCCCCCAGGCGGGTTTAAAAGCTTCAGACTAATATTAGTGCATACGTTGAACAGTGTACACTGTTAATAAACGTTTCAATAACCAGCATTGCTGTAAAGCACTTATTTAGCCCCGAGTGTCAAGGTACATGTTTTGCATGCCAGAAACTGTTAGCAACTCAATATCTAGGCATGGCAAATGGAATGATATTTTAAATTAAACTGCACTTACTCAATAGCATTGTTTCCTCTTGGCACACTAAAACATTGGCTCAAAGCGATAGCTTTAAAATGAAAATATTTCTCTCAGAGGGTTACTCCTATATTTGGAACAAATGTCTGCCTTTAGTGGGTGTGTCAGACGATCCCAGTAATACGTAAAAATGTCTACGATGGTCCTAGACATCCTTCAGTAATGCAATGAATAAACTTTGCACTGGTTGAATTTTCTCCAGGGGAATCATTCTGCCTGCGGAAATGTTACACCAAAGGCAGACTTGTACGTTTAACTATTTTTGTCTCCCAGAGCAACCTCTTTCTGTGCATCCCCATTAAGTGTTTGATTCAGGGTGAATCAAGTGACCATGGTCCTCTTCTGAACACTATGGGTTTGCTAAGGTTTTCTGAAGGTAAACAGTAGAGCAGAACACCATGGTCTTCACAGCAAAATGCTGGCAAGTTGAAGGCACACTTCTAAAAAAGACATGGAGAGCCTCACTGCTATTTAAAATGGGCTTAATTGTAAATGTATTACAGAAATTGTTTTTCCTCAATTAAAAAAAAAGACTTTGACTGTGGCAAAAATGAGAAACCTTATATCATAGGCAAATTAGTCTCGCCACACTCGCTTTTTTATCCCGGTAAGTTATTTACTACCATGATCTTTGTGGAATTTCATTAAAACGCTTAAAATTGATCGTTTGGAGGGGGAAATGAAGTTTTGCACCAAAGCTTATATCAAATTCTGAGGACAAGCAGACTATGATCATGTACTATAAACACTATGCACAATCTTCCACACTCTACCTATCCTCGGTGCAATTATGGAGGGCATGGAAGGCTTAAAAGTAAAGAAATCATTACAGATGTCATTCATTGTAAGAGAAGGGTGATCGATGAGGAAAGAGACCTAGCCTTTATAGATATGTTTCACTTTAAACTGTGAAGCAATATTCGTGCAGGAGAACTATTCAGTCTGGTCACACCTTTTCAAAATTGAAGTTCCAACAATATATGTTGTAACCAAAGAAGGACTCTGTGCCTCAAAGTCTTTTGTGCGCTACAGAGGGTGACTGAAGAAGACTGATTTCGGTGGATTACGAGTAGAACAGTTCACTGTAGTTGGATATGCACAGGAAGATGTATATTCACAGTGTAATTTGCAGTCTACTAGATTCATATAACCTTTTGGTGTATACATTTAATTATTTTGCTCTGTCACTCATTTCTTTTATGAGAAGACAACAATGCCAGACAAGACTGAAGCAAAAAATATAAACAAACAATTGTGTTTTCTTCCATTACAAAACTGAATATACAGTTATTTACTTTCTTGAGTGGATTATACATTTAACTTGCATATAACATACCCATGTGCTGGATCAGACCCCCCCCCCCAACCTCACCCCTGCTGTAACTGCTTAGTAAGCGGAAACCCAAGCTTAACAATTCCCATGCCGCAAAACCAACAAAGAGCAAAACTCCCTCCTGCCTCCTCACAAAGACTGTAGGTAAGAAGATGGCGGGGGAGTGGATGAATTCTAATCAGCGTGCCTCCTGCAGGGGATTTGCGCGTGCTTCTCACCAGGTGGTACTCAAAGTGCTCAGCTGCCTGCCCACCCGTCGTCTTCCTCCTTTCAGTCAATGAAAGAAGGCCTATTGGAGCTTACGTTAGCTGCTGGGGGCATCTTCCACCCCGCTCCTCCTGCCTGCCAAGCCTCAATTAAAAGGCTAAAGATCTGGAACTTACCACTTCTTTCGCTGCTGTGGATGAGCAGCATGAAGGAAGCAACAGGAGGTCAGGTCAACCCAGATCCTTTTCCTAGGAAGCAAGTGCTTGTACTGTTTATTATGATGGTCTACCTCATCGCCACCTTTATCATATCCATGTCCTATCCACCTAGGGGCGCGGACACGGATGAAAGTTAGCTTCCCATCACCCTAATTTAGGTAGCATCCGTAAAAGAGAACTAATCTGGCTAACATCGATTAGGTTATCTTCTTTCCACTATTTACTGAATTTTTCATTTTGATTTTATTACGTTGACCACAGAAATTCTTACCCAAATGTACCTTAGATGCCAGATAGCCGTAAAATAGGTACTTGCCCTACAGCCTTGTACCTGAACAAGGAATTACAGTGTCTAGAGCTATTTAAAAATGGTCGCCCTTTTGCCCGCATTTAACAATACACCTTTTAGCTGTGAATATCTATCTATATATTCATCACTTTCAGAACTATTAATATAGTAAAATAGACATCTCTTCCAGCAGCAGAACTCCTTCAATCGTGCTGCTATTCAGAAAGGAGCTGAAGACCCACCTCTTAAAGAGCACTGCCTATCATAAGCCAGGTTGACGTCAACTAGTATAAACCTTATTTTAAATTATCTTAAGTGTTCTGTTGGGTCCTTGGCCTGGTTCAGCGCACCTTTGCTTCACAGGTAGGTTTTCTCTATGGAAGTACTGCTACATAATTACTTAGTACAGCCTAACTTAAGAAATCACTGGTTGCACCATCACACATTCCATGCAACAATCAATTTAAAGAGGCCAACTGGGCCATTCAAACAAGGACCCTCGCAGGAATGTAAACCTTCATGCTCGGGGAGGAGGGGGGGGGGCGTCAGCCTTGTTCACAACTTGTACATATGAAAAGCCAGCACCACGTGGAGCACATGTGCAGATTCACAAAGAGTTGCCTGCTGTTTAGTAACATTAACGGAGAAGCAGCTTCTCTCAAAACAAAACATACTCTATCTCAAACGCAAACACACACACACACATATAACAAACATTCATATATAGCTATTGGTATATGAAGCTGAACCATGATTTATAAGGAGCGTGTAAAAAAAGCCCTTTTAGCTCATGTTGTCAAGTATCTGCTCACGAAAGAGTTAGCATTGACATTCTTTTAAAGCAGGATATAACGGCTGTCATTTGTCTTATGAGTAGTGGGTCACTTTGGTTTGATTAAACGCAGGTATTTCTGCAGTTGTTAAAATCATGTTCCAATATGCCTGTATTTGTGTGCATTCCCGTACCGTGTGGTAAAAATATATGCTGATAGTTTTGCATGTCGGGCAGGTGTTGCTTGCCCCAAGATATGTTTGGTTATAGATAAGTTTGGTGCAAGTAATAAAAATGCGTATACTTAAACCCAGGGTTACTGGAAACCTTTGTTAGGTTTGTAGATACTTTCCCAATTCCCTGTTTGTCAGTTCCCTGCCTGCTTTCTAATTCCATGTTTCCCTGAGCTTGGTTAAACTGCTTGAGTGATTTCTTTTAGGGATCTATTTAAGAGTGTAAGTGGTTTCCTCTCCTCTCCATGTCTAACCAGTAATCGTGCAAATTTTGAGGTCTGGGGTTCAATCGTTTTTTATCCTCATGTCAGGTGTGCCCCACTCACAAGTAAGGAATTGACCAAGCATTATTCCATATGTGTCTATGATACATCTTCAAGTAAGTGTAGCTCTCCTTCACTGTATACTGGCCACAGTCTCGCATCATGCTTCATCCAATGTCAGTCTATCTCTTATTTTAAAAATTGTCCTGAAGTGTGGTAGGTGCCACTAAGGCCCTCATTATGACCCCAGCGGTCTGAAGACCACCAGGGCCTCAGAGGTGGTCTTGCCACCAGCGGTGATGACCGCCACATTATGAGTGTGACGGTTTGGCCTCTGCCAAACCGCCACATTCCCGCTGGTACTGCCAGGGCGGTTGGACAGCCAGGTCGGACATTAGCATCTCCGAACCGGCTGTCCACTGAAGACCGCCAGCGGTATCACAAGTCTCCTTTCCTCCACATTTTCCGCAGCAGTAGCACCACCACGAAAACCCTGTCGGAAAGGCTATCATTGACAGGAAAACCCCCCCAACCCCCCTGCTATTTCAATATCCCCTCACCCCCCCTTCCATACCAGCACCCCCCTTCCATAACAGCACCCCCTCCTTCCCACCCCTTTCTCCGCATATACATGCACACACCCTGCATCCACTCATTCACCACTTACATACACGCATACATACATTCACTCACGTACACGCGCACATTCACTCACACACATACATAGATTCACTCACATGCATACATACACACATTCACACAAACATTCCAACATGCACTCACTTCAACAATCATACACACTTTCAAACACCCATACGCACATGCATTCAAACATTCATACACACACATATACACACTTACATTCACACATGCAGACAACACCCACTCACACACGCACAGACTACACCACCCACTCTTCCCCCCCTTCCCCTCTCGGATGATCAACTTACCTTGTCTGGTGAGGAGGTCGTCTGCCAGGGAACGGGAACAGGCGCTTCCCCCCGCCGGCATTGCCCCACCATCAGGAGACCGCCACGCCGCATTACTGCTCGTAATATGGCCGGTGGAGTCCTTTTGGCAGGGCGGGGACTGTGGTGGAACCATCTCTGTGCCTCCAACGGCCAGCACGACTACTGGAGGATTTCCACCCAAATTGTGGTGGAAATTATTCAGTATTCGTAATATAGTAGTAGGAAGACCGCCAGCACTGGCGGTCTTCTGGCGCCCCTGCCTTCGCCGTTCTTCGAAAAAGACCACCAAAGTCATAATGAGGGCTTAAGCCTCAGAGACATAGAGCTTGGTGTGTATCCCATAAATTTGTCACATCTCTGCCAGCAATGTCTGGCTACTCTAAACTAATTCTAGGCCTTCACCGCCTGTGGTGGGCCTGCTAGTACAGTCTTATATAATGTTGTTGCTGTTTATTCGCCTTCCATATCTAGCTTTTCAGGATTCCTGTCCTCCGAACCATTTCCTGAGCAATTGTATTTTCCCACTAGATAAAAGTTCTCTTGATTGGTGGCACATAGTCCTCCCCTTTCAATGGGCAGCTGTGTCTTGTTAACTGCAACTCTTTTCCATCAATTACCCAAGTAAGAGATCTGAAAGCAATTCATGTCGTTCTGAGAAGATATTCTTCATTACTACTGGTAAAGCAGTAAAAAATTGCAATGGTCTGGGCAGGATAACCTTGGATATTGAAAGCCTTGCTACAGGGGACAGAGCCTGCAGCAGAACGGAATGGAACTTCAAATGAATTCTGTGGATTTGCCCATATTTCCGGCTAATAGTTGGTTGCCTTGTCTATATATTAGCACTGCAAGGTATTTAAAGGTTTTCCAATTCCAGAGCATTTGGTTTTTTTGTAATTGGTCAATCCCTTTG
This sequence comes from Pleurodeles waltl, assembly GCF_031143425.1. Taxonomy (NCBI): domain Eukaryota; kingdom Metazoa; phylum Chordata; class Amphibia; order Caudata; family Salamandridae; genus Pleurodeles; species Pleurodeles waltl. The sequence continues at coordinate 1,419,425,137 of NC_090445.1, forward strand.
CCCTCGATTATCTCAGGTCAAACAGACAGGACTTCCTACTCCCCCCTCACCGATTAATATAGTCTGTTCTACCATGGCAGGCAGCCATGTTTGAATGTTATGTTGAAAATTAAATAAGTGTTGAATGACTGTGCATTACAAAATAAATTATAATAAAATACAAATTCGAGCAGGGTGAGGAGCTGAAAGCACAGGGGAGGAGGGGAAGTGTTAAAAGACGGCACACAAGGGGGAGAGGAACATTTGGAGAAGAAACAGATGTACTCACATGTAGTGCTGAATGGTAAAGAGAAAAAAGAGCCCCTTAACGCTAGCAATCTAAGGATACAAGTCATCCACTGTAATTGCTGAGCCCCAAAGGCTCCTGGGTAGGACAAACAAAATTAATAGGAATTAAACCACTAAAGCACAGAGCCAACACCTGGGATAGACGGCCTAGTCATACAGTCATGACCAAGGGGCTGACCCATATTCCACAAACATACATGTTATGCATTTGAAACAACATGTCTTGTATTGGAAACAACAAGTCTTACAAATAGCTCAGTGGTTCCCAAACCTTTTTCACTTGTGGCTCTCTTGACCTATTGGCTGTGGCTTCCAATTATGTTACTTTTTATGGAGTGGGGGGGATGTAATCCTGGCCTAAGAGTACTTCCATTTTTCTCCTGTTAATTGGGATGAAGCAGATAAAGGTATTATAATCAAACAGCCACTCTCCTCCCTACAGCCCCAACAATGCCAGTCGTGTGCATATACACAGATGCACGTGCTAGGCCTTTCCCTCCAGCCTTGGCTGGACATTGTGTGCTAGTGGTGCTCATACAGCCTCTCAGAAATTAGGTATTTACCTTTGGCCTCCTCTCTCAGTATGTCTGCAGAGCATACACCGTGCACACGTGGAGCTGTGGTCATCCTGGGCCTACTCTGGATCCTCCAGTAAAACTCACTCAGTATGCCAGTAGCCCTCACTCTACATCCCAGTGTGGAGAGATTCACTTTGTGTCTGTTGCCACATCTCACCTCAAGCCTCATCAGTTTGTCCAGAGAAGAAAGTGATTACCTTGGAATTGCCGCAGCGTGTACACTCTACTCCTCTCACAGTGCTGGTAGCTGTTACTCAATGCAGCAGCAGATGAGGGATTACCTTGGGCCTGCTGTCCCTCTCTCCTCTAGTATTATTCAATCACAATTGCATTAGTAGCGTGTCTTATTTAAGTACTCAAGTAGCCTATCAGCTCCAAATTATCGGTAACGGCCTTTATGATTCTAACTTGTTTTATGTTTTACCTGGCCTATACTTGTATCGCTATCAGTACTATGTATCTATTTCATGGATGAAGCAACATACCTGTTACGTAGTCACAAATCCATACATACACTGACATGCTCTTGAATCTGAGCAGGGCAATGTGATTGTGTGCTTTAAAAAAAAACTAATGGGAACAGCATACAAAGATACCTCAAGTGTCAGTAACTGGGAGCAAGTCTAATACCTTGAAGAGCAGTCTCACTCTCGGACAATCTGAACGACCCCCAAATGCGTGTGCGCTCGTACAACGCTAACATTCTACCAGACATCTGATAGTCACTGGCATAAAAATGTATTTTAATGACAATAATTTAAAATGTTGATTGCTGCAGGTAGTTAGATTCAAGGTGTGCCTACAAATAAAGGACATTTTTACTATTAGTTATATGCTGAGTTGATGCACTCCACTGATGCAAGAAACTCTAATTCTTGCACTTGGGAGAATGTGGGTTTTTATTTTTATTCTAACTCTCAGATCTCTATTCTAGGATCTCCTCTCTTTAGGACTGCAGAGCAAGTACACAACTCTTTAGAAAGTACAAGTAATCTATTCCAATTTAGTTGGGGATAAGACAGGATGAGATAAAGCTGCTTGTATTTACAGTATCACAACCTGCAGGCTCCGCACACATGGTAACCACAAACCTGCGCCAAGTAAAGGGCTTTCACATTAGTCCTTTTCCCCAGAATAATGAAACAGCGAGACACCTTTGACCACACACACACACTTACCTTTGCAAGTCAGCTGCCCAGGCCACTGCCCTGACCGCAACCACCAACAACATACAAGGCCTCCTTGTCCGAGGAGAAACAGCATCTTTGATCCTCCTCAACCTCTCAGTAGCCTTCGACACTTTGTCCCACCACCTGCTGATCGAAAGACTCCACCACATCGGCATCCAAGGGGACGTGCTCAGATTGATCACCTCCTTCCTCACTGGAAGAACCCAGAGGATCCACCTTCAAATCCAAAGATATCACCTGCAGTGTCTTCAACACATATATGACCCCGCTGGCCAACATTGTCAGATCCCACAGTCTCAACATAATATCCTACGCAGATGACACCCAACTCATCCTATCACTCAGCGACAACCCCTCCACCACCAGAACCAACTTCCAAAGATGCATGACAAGCATTGCTGACTGGATGAAGAACAATTGCATGTAGCTGAACACAGACAAGAGGGAAGTACTGACTTTGGCAACAGCAGGAACACATAGAATGACTCCTGGTGGCTTTGAGGCCTAGGACCTGCACCAACTTCCTCCGAAACCTCGGAATCATCATTGACAACAAGCTCACTATGAAATCACAGCTCAACGCCGTCTTCTCCACCTGCTTACTTGATTTGTGCATGCTTTGTAAGATCTTCAAGTGTCTACCCCCTACACATGAGATGCCCTGTGACAGACCCTCATCACCAGCTGAATGGACTACAGCAATGCCCGCTATGTAGGAATCGCCACACATGTACTACAGACAATTCAGACCATACAGAACACCCAGCCAGACTCATCCTTGGCCTTCTCCGACAAACCTAAATCACATCCCACCTCGGGCAAATCCACTGGCTCCCTGTCCACAAGAGATGCCAATTCAAGCTGCTGACCCACACACACAAGGCTCTACACAACTAAGGACCCACATACATTAACCACCGCCTCCACACGCACTTCCGGAATTCCTAATGGCCCTCAAGACATGGCTGTTCTAAAGAGCCTCTGGGAACTGCAAGCATCTGGATATCCAATCAGGTGAGGAGCTGCGCTTCCTAAATTCTGATTGATGCCATCCAGTGCGGGCACAGCCTCTAAGCCAACCTTTGTGGACTGCCTCTGGCTGATGCTGCCAGAAGACTTTCCTGCTGGAGCAACTGCTACACTGCAGCGTCAGCACTGCCTACTTCCCTTGTGCCCTGCACTGTCTCATTGAGGATGTCATCTGTAGTGCAAGAATGGGTGGGATGGGCAGTGCTTCACCTGGATGCGCCATTGTGACCTACCAAAAGAACTGAAGACACAGGAAGGAAAAGTTCAGTTGGAACTGAACTGTCCACAGACAGCACGCGGTTCAATTTATGATATAAAGTAAAGTAAAGTAAAAGCAAAGCTCAAGGAAGGGATGAGTGTGGTGGTTCCCAGACTGGTATCTATCTTTTTGCAGCACCCCTGACTAGTTTTAACAGAGCACCAGTGTGCTGCGCCAATCAGACTGGGAAAAGCCAAAATAACTAATAAACTGACTCTTGAATTTAGAACAGAATATATTAAAATAAGCATCTGACTGTTGTTCTTGTGCAATAGAAGTCCTGGCCCACATCAATTATGTTTGTTCATTTGATAGACAGCATATTGAGTTTAGGTCAGGCCTGCCTTAAACCAAATATCTGGCTTGTTGCTGGATTTGCGTATAAAATCTGTAGAAAAGCCAAGCCAAGATTCTCTGTGGGAAGTATTAGTAAAGTTATATTTAGCAGATGAAGTTCAGCCAATTGCAGAACAAAGTTTTCTAAAGTGAAATAATAAACAGTTCCGGTATCCTTGAATCACTGCTTATTCTTTTTATGTTGTGCATTTCTGAAATGCTTCTGTTTCATATTTAGTTTGGGAAGTGACCCATGGCTCAACTTTTGCGTTAGCTCTGAGCCAATTCAAAACTCTGGCTGGGCTCACACTACTGATTTTCTGGCTTGCTTACCTCTAAAGAACAGTCCATTTATGAACTCAGTCATTTCTTGCTGCAGCGCTTGTTGACTACAGTCGTTTTTGAAACATTACTTGAAAATGGACAATTGAGCAAGTTACCTATCTTCATTAATGCACTTTCTGATTGACTCTCTATCTAATCAAATAATAATTTAGAATATCCACAGGTGCTAGGCTGGATCTGGAAGATTTTAACAGCATTGCCCCATGTGCCAGCAGGTGGTGTTCTGAGGCAATAAGCTGACTTGTTCTGCCCTGGACGTGACGATGGAGCTGTATATAAACTCCACCTCTGCGTGCAGATATAATTTTCTTTTGTGACACGTCTGCACCCTTGGACACAGAACTCAACAATAATCAGAGGTACGAGTGTGCAGACCTCTTTTGGGACCCTTTTAGACTGAAGAGACCACTGCAGAGAACAGGGAGGTGGAGGGGCAGAAAGGAATCTGAGGTTAGATAGAGGATCCACCAGCATGAGCAATATCGAATGTAAGTAAGTTGTTCTTCTGATGGATACTTCTAACTAGATTCTTCGCCTTTAGAACCAAAGCGGTACCTACCAAAGCAGTAGGTCTGTGGAATGTCTCAGACAACTGCTGCAGCTCAACACACACACACACACACACACACACACACACACACACACACACACACACACACACACACACACACACACACACACACACACACACACACACACACACACACACACACACACACACACACACACACACACACACACACACACACACACACACACACACACACACACACACACACACACACACACACACACACACACAGGTGCAGATTCTACAGACTTGATTGCAGGATCCTGCTGTTGCAAAAAGAGATCCTCCCAATTGGGTAGCCTGATTAGAGGACAGATGCTCATATGCCCAATGCTCCAGGGTACCACACTCGCAAAGCCCAATCCAGAGCCACTAGGATGACTTGGGACACTTGTTCCTGATCTTATTCAGTACTCAGAGCAGGAGAGGTAGTGGTGGAAAGGCATATGCTCTCTTCTAAATGGAATGTGTCTCCAGAGGGAGTCTTCTTGGGAACTTCAGCGTGCAAACATTTTGACACTGCATGTTTTTTACAGTGCTGAAAAGATTTCACTAGGTTTGTCTCAATTGCTGGAAGATGCTCTGTGCCACGTAAAGGTGTAACTTCCCTTCATGATTCTCCAAGTGACACCAGCTGATTGTGTCTGCCCTGACATTAAAATATTCTGCCAGGTGGAATCAACCAGGGAAATGCCCTTACACTACAGCCAGACCCAGAGATGTAGTGCCTCTTTACACAGAACCCTGGACCAACCCTGCCCTGCTGGTTGTGCATGAGATACTAGACCCGCCTTCCTTTGATGGACGGTTCGAAAGATTTCAGTAGCAGGCGCATGGCTCACACCTCCAACTTGTTGGTGTGGAAAGGAATCTCCACTGGAGACCAAAGTCCTCTGGTCTCCATCTCTCCCAGATGACTTCCCATGCCAGATGTTGCATGTCCGTCACTATCAGTGGCTCTGGGTAGGGCAGGGAAAGGAGTCATCCATTGGTACAATGGTGGTAGATCCCCCAATGCAGGTATTTTGCAGGCTCCTCCAAAACCTAGATGGAACTGGACCGGTTCCCTGGTGTTGGGCCCAATGAAACTTCAGGATCCTCTGCAGAGCTTACATGAGCCACATGACATAGTTGACAAGAGGGATGTTGCATGCCAAGAGACTTAGAGGTTTCAGAGCCACTCTCAGCAAGTCCCAGGATGGCAACTAAAAGATCAGGATCATAGCCTGCATTTCTAGGAATTGCAGACCATATTCAGGATGGTTGCAATGAAAGATAACCTCTTTTAAGGAGTCAGGTGCGACCTTGGCACATGGATTGTGAAACCCAATGTTGTTAGGAGGTTCACTGTACTCGGGAGATGGCGTATGACTGCAGTGAGCCTGCCTTCAACAGCCATTAATTGATGTACGGGAAAACTGGAATACCCAACCTCCACCGATGTACTGTGATCACCACCATCACTTTCATGAACACCCGAGAGGGACTAGTGAGGCCAAAGCGAAGCATAGCAAATTCAGGGTTCCCCTGGCTCATCCTGAATGGCACGTAGAACCTGTGGGACTGCATGATAGCAACATGAAAGCAGGCATCCTGCAGGTCCCAAGCCACAATCCAGGCAAATGGATGCACGGCAGACAAAATAGGGGCCAGCATGACTAACCTGAATTTATCCTTCTGCAAGAAGGCATCTAAAGGATGGAGATCTAAAATGGGGCAAAGACCCACACCATTCTTTCACACGAGGAAATAGTAGGAGTACCAACAAGTCTCTATTTCTGGAGCTTGGACCATTTCTATGGCTCCTCTGGCCAAAACTGCCTGACCTTCTGGGAGCAAGATGGCCAGGTGCTCCTCTGAAAGATGGATGGATGTGGGTAAAGATGCTATGGGTCAAAAAGGTATAGCAGGGCGTAATCTAGTTGAACTATCTAAAGGAAGAAACCTCCTCTCATAAATACCTTGCCACATTTTTTGATAAAAAACTAAACTGTAAGTTGCATCTTGACATCTCTAAAACCAGAGGTCTACCAACTCCGGGGGGACCTTAAGAAATTCGAAATGGGCTTACAGTGGCCTCTCAACAGATTCCCTAAGAGGAAGATGTTTTAAGCTTTGGATTAAAGGATGACTGGGAGGAATAAGAAGGTAAATGCCTCACAAATATGTTGGGAATTCCAGCCAGTGCTATGGTTCAAGCAGGTAAAGTCGAAGCCAAGCTGGACTCTTAGAATTGTATTTTGGCAAGACAGGGTCTGTGGTTTTAGCATAAACAGCTAACCACTTTCAAGCCTAAAGTGTTTGTACTGAAGAAATTAATTGGAGAGAATTTGATGGGCTAGAAGTGCACAACTTCAGAAGCTGGCAGATTATGTTAATATAGATGATTTTAAAACTGAGGTCCCTCTATTTTTAATCAAAAAAGGATTTTAAAGACAGAATTTCAGTGGAATTTAGTGCTAGTGATTTAAGATATCTTACCTTTAAGATCTCTAACTACTAAGTAAGACAGTACTGGCAGAATTCAATGCTGTACTCTTACATTTCCAAGTTACCAAAAGCTCAGCAGCAGATGGCTGTAGTGAAATTTTGAATAGTGCTAATTGCGGCCTAAGTGATCCAAGAGGGTGTAAGAGTCCCTTTGGACTGAGATAGTAACCGTGAAAGTGGGCTAAAGTTAGGGTGCTCAAGTGTGCATGTTTTGACGGACTCTTTATGTTTTATATCAATAAGGCATCCGTTTTTAAAACCTGTGCTCATCACATATAGTATAAAAGATAGGATAGATGCTATAACATTTTTATATGATATGCAATTTTTAGACACAACGTGTGCAGTGGGTAGGTTTTAAGTGGCTATGATAACATAGGTCGATTTGATGTGGCTTCATAGGAGACTAAAGTGTTGAGGCACTGTCCTTCACAGGTAGAAACACCTAAGTAATGTGCCATGGCTCGGTCTTTCCTTGAAGTGTTCCAACAGTGCCAAACAGTATGGATCCGTCATATGGGATATCCATCAAAGAGGCCTGCACATCACCATAGAAGCACTATGGTGATATGCACCCCTCTTTGATGGATATGCCATATGATGGATCTCATTCAAGCGTAATGCCGATACATCACACTACTGCCAAGTGTCCAGCCCAACAAGTCAGTAGTGTCCACTCCTGAATGTATGATGTATTTGACGGCATACTGATCTTCCTGGCTGGTTTGAGCCAAGCTTGTCTGAAATTCCTTGGGGGCTATCTGTGAGATCCCACCAACCATGTTGCATAAAGTATGGGGAGATCCCCCAGCAACCAGCTGGCATTGACTAACTAGAGGGCTAGACTGGCCAAAGGAAAATGAAAAAACTGTTTATTAAATGTTTCTCTTCATTTTGACTCACTAGCTTGGGCGAGTTTAGCCCAGGGAATGCATTGGGGATCACCCTGCTGATAGAAGCCTGAATCTCCACATTTTATGGTGGAGAGTGCTGTCTCAAGAAGACATGGTCGCCTGACACCGGCTTGTGGGGCCCGGCAACCTGCCTGTTCACCAGCGGGCATTCACAAAGCAAAATAGGGTGTCCAGTAGGGCGTCACTGAATTGAAATAGAGGCTTGGAGGAGGTCTTTCCAGGTTGCAAAACCTCTGTTAACAAATTTGTTATGATATCTATTGTTGGCAGTCTAATACCTCTGTTGCCCGTGTAACCACCACAGCAAAGGAAGCACACTCTTCTATTGACAGCTCATGGGGTGAACACAACACAGTATCTAGGGAACTGTCCAACTCACTGGCCTTCTACAAGTCCATGTACAGGTTGTCATATCCTTCCTTACCATAGTCTGGCTGACTCTGCATCTGAACTGGAAAGTTGTTGGGCCACTGTGATGCAGCTCAGAAACATAGGAGTGGTTTGGTTTGAGTTGAGTTGGACCGAACCGGGACCAAGTGCATTGGTACGGCTTCAGTATTTGGCCTTGGTTGGGGCTGAGATTAATTTACCTCAGGGTCAGATAGGACTATACGACCAGAGTCCTCTTCTGGTAGCAGCAGCCAGTGTCTATGTCAAAGGGACTGGGGTGGGGCTTGGTAGCAGACTGGAAGTCACCTCAGGTATCAGACCGAAACTTGAGGCAAATTCTGGAAGCAGAGATGACACAGAAGGAGGACCTGCTGCTAGTAACCTGACCGCAGCACTCCACAGATCTCCTGGGCCAGAAGGCACACCAGAGGGAGCCAGAAGAATGCTTAAGATTTGCAACAAGGCCTCTCTAAAGGCTTTCATCTGTTGCAACAGAAAAAGGACCTGAAAACTCAGGGGCAATGGGGTCAGTTGCAGCACTGGTTTTTCGGCAGGGGACTGGTTGGGAGACATGACCACCCTGATGTCTTTACAACTTCTCAGGCTGATAGTCCTGCTTGCCTTTTGAGCTTCTGGTCTTGCCTTTTGTGCTTCTGCTTCAAATTTGACTTACCAGAGGACTGGGACCAAGTACAGGACTATTGCAGGAAAGGTCCTACGGGGGACTGCGCACTGGACTTATTTATGTATTCAGCATGTACGGCTTCACTTTGTGTTCCCATTTCATCTTTAGATTCATACAGTCACACTCCTAGCAAGACTGAGTTGTGCCCCAAACCCAAACACCAGAGGCACTGCGTTGGGATCTGTTACAGATATTTGTTTATGCCAGTCCCGACAAGGCCTAAACCCGGTATTTTTAGGAGGGTAAATAATTCCTTTGCACACTGGAAAAAAGTAGAATTTATCAGAATAATCTTGTCAATTAATGAGGGAGTACCTTGGAGCGAGCTCCTTAGGCACGGAAAGGAAGGAACAACACTAATGCACAGGGGTGTGGGTGGGGAGCGATTACATGCTGCCCCTCTGTCACTTCCAAATCAAAGTCAGAGAAGAGCCGCATGTTGTCATCTACATGGCAGCAATGGGAGCAGTGTTGTTTAAATCTTACGAACCCAGTCTGGCATCTGGATATTCTAAAGGAATCTGCAGTTACAAGTATTTATCAAAAAGAAAGTGCAGTGGCCAGCGCTGCCATCCTCACTATTTATGAAGGACTTGGGACTGTGGCAAGTGGTTAACACTTAATATGATGAAATGACTGCCCGATGCAATCCAGTTTGTAAAGAAGTAAAACTGACCACTTTGCTCTGCCTTAATGAAGCACAATGGCCACTGAATGGACTACTGGCTCTGAAACATGAAAAGAGGATGTGTAGAGATGTGCCATAAGAGTGCTCCACTACCCATTTTTTCCTAACCCGTGTGAATACTTATAAAGAGCTTAATTTACCATTCGAGCTATCTATAGCAATTAGTCAACATAGCAGGTGCCCAGAGACTAAGAGAATGCCAAATACCTCAGTAAATGTTTTTCAAAACTTTAACAAAGGCTTAGTTACTTTTTTCCAGTATAGCTCTGAAGCCAGATTTAGCTAAATTGAAGTTCTCTGGACTCCAAAGCTTCACGTCCAAGTAGTTATTTTGTTAACCCTAGCAGGTCTAAAAGACATTCTTCATTCGGGCTGCACTCTACGTAGAATATATTGATTTAAATTGATGAGCCAGGCTCAGAAAGGACTTGGCGCTCCATGTGGGCATTGTTTACCTAACCAAGAATGCTTTTTTCATATCACCCTGAAACACACAATTCTATTTAACCAATGTTTACATCAAAATGACTGAACAACAAGTCCATTATCGGTTTTAAAAAAAGGCACAAAATTCTGACTGAAGTTTCTCCAAATTAGGATTAAGATTGAGACTAAACTCTCTTTAAACTCAGCCCTTTTCTCATAAAACAGAATGGTGATGGTTTCACACTCATAATTACACAGCAAGTATTTCCTGTTTGATTTGGGGTATCCCACCAAGCACACCTTCCCAGGTAAGACTAGCAGAGAACAAAACATAAGAAGGATATAATTCTGTTGAGCAACTACAACCATGCAATACAACGATGTAGGCTCCTAAGAGAATGTTTATGCATGATTACAAGACAAAAGAAGTGAATGGAATCTGTTGGGTGGCACTACCTAATGACGCATGGCATTCCTAGTATTTTACAGGATAGAGTTGAACTGCATCATAAACTTCTTGCTTATTCCCAATGAAACGCTCACTCTGTAGAGCCCATTCTGCAAACCTTCTAGATTACTTGCTTGTAATCATTTTCTTTTGTCCCCAATTATTTCCAAAATGTACCTGGAATATTGCACCTGCAAAACTGAATTTTGTTGTAAGCTCTTCTTGAAGGTGCACACCAGGTCCCATTTTACAGCTTCTCTAGGCCACTCCTCGTGCATATAGCAGACAGCTTCTTTGCCTTAATCAGTCGAATAACTGTAAACTTCTCAGTCAATAAAATTCCCAAGGAATTTAGTCACAGCTTTGTGGTTTCACGGCCCATTGACCAGATGTCACCTGCCTCACAACTAAATCTCCTTATTTGAGTCTTGATCATACGGATGCCAAGATTACTTTCCATCTCATAATTATAAGGGCTTCTTAGATTTGTGTCCCTTCTACATCTGCATACTACTGATGCATACATTAACAAGAAGTGCAACAAACAAATATTTTGGATGTAGTTTAGGTGGTCATGTTACCTTTGGGTACCTTGACTTGTGTCCAGATTTTATGGACCATTCTGTTTACAATGGCAACAAGCAGTGAAGGGCATCCCACGTGGCGGTCTTCAACCACAGCTTAGAACTATGGCCGATATTGAACACAGAAATATGTTAATTAATGGGCAATAAAGGGACACCACTCCTGGCCATCAAACTAATAGGATCATATTAATCAAAGCCAAATGATTGTGACTCGTTAACATCAACATTGTTTAAAAACTAATTGGACCTTAGGTTTGATTTTCCTGGGTTCCAGGCAATCCACAGTTTACCGATTTAGCACATGGGTTCACCTTGAGTAATAAACGATACATTTAGTGGGTTAGTTACCCGACCCTGCTTGAACATAGCTTCAGACATGGCGCAGCACCATGAATGGGGAGCTCAGCATTAAGGAAGGAAACCATTAAGCAGATCAATTTCTTTCTGACAAGGTTAAAAAGCTGCCAATCAAAGAGTCAGACAGAAGACAGGGTATGCAGATTTTCTCCCACGTCCTCGATGCAGCCAGCCATTTTGCTCCCTGTAATGCATTTTTTAAAGAGATAACGCAGCAGATGGTGAAATGCGACAGACTGGTGGTGACAGGGTACAGGTGCCAAGGGTGCAACCCCATTAATAAAAGAAACGACAAGGGCACGTGGGAATATCTAAGTGAAAAGGAAAAAAAAGGTGCACTGGAGAAGCTCGTATTCACTCTTAGGTTCCAGTCTGCCCAAAAAAGAAACTGCCACTCTTACCAACCTTCACAAAAGCGAGGCATAAAATAAAACGTTTATGGGAAAAAAGAGACAGACAAAATAACAGGAGCAAATATCAGGTCGTGGCACACACCTGCACGCAGGATTCATCAGTGTGTGTTGCACCGTGAGATGTCAGCAAATGATTCTAGTATACAATCTATATATTCCTTTAGATTGTAACAATAGTCTAGATGCAGATCCCCAATGGAATTTTGAAATCAGAAAAGGTTTCAGTTACTGACCTTGAAAAAGCACTTATAATTGTATTTCCACCTTACAGATGAAACGTTTGCTAACTATGGTATGTCATTTTGAGCTATGTCGTATTTTAGTTAACTCGGGTCCATGCTGGTCTGTTCAATCACATTACAGGACATCAGTGTCAATATCTACATTTGCGAAGTTGGATCCAGTAATGTTTCAGTAACATCACAAGGTCAGAGCACTTACCGTTTTATTGCAGGGTGAAATCTCAGATACACAACACCGAGCTTATGACTACTCATCAGAACGGGCACAATGATTCATTAAGCAAAATGCTAATCATCTAAAACCATCACAGCAAAATGTGTTAAAATCACTAGAAATCGAAATAATAGAGCAACTACTTCTAGTATCGATTTTCTATAATTCAGTATTATGTAGATTACTTTTACTATATATATATATATATATCATGTGTACATTGCTCTATCCTTCAAAAACAATAAGTGCTCCGTATAATTCAACCCCAATACTTCAAAAAAATTCCAATACTCATGTTCAAGGATAATGGATATTTCGAAGATACAGTTCATAGTTCAAAGATGTGCCCAACTATAACATAAGAAAAACAAGGACTGGCGAAGCCAGTAAATCAGGCTTGTACCCGAGTCTTTCATAAATTTGAAAAGCCTGTTGGAGCACACAATCAAAACGAAAACAAAATTGCTTTCAGCACCAATGCAAGTATGAGAAAATAACATAGCGTGTGAAGATTCAGAGTAATTTTAAAACGTAAAGCAGTCCCTTTTCATTGAAAAAGTAAGCACGCCAGAGGAGGTGGAATGATGCACTAAATAGCCTGACGCATGAGATGCGAGGAAAAACTCACCCGGGCGCAGCCAAAGCCCACTCTTGGTATTTTAATGACTCAGTAGCAGTATGTCATGCAGACATGGTTTATCTAAAGAAGACAATACTGAAATGCGAACAGAAAGCCCCGATGACAATAGTAACATTCACACAACATTGCCATGCAAATATAGGTGAAACGATAAAACTCTACAGACTAGTTTTTAGTCTCCAAGGCGCATTTCTCATTGCTTAATTTGTAAGGAAACCAGTGGGAGGACCCTCATCAGAGGCCACTGTAACTTGCACCACACATTGCTCCCGGAGAGTGATGCAAATGATAGTATCAAGGCAACTGCTAACAATCACACAAGTGTGAGTTTTCAGAAAATGGCAGGCCCCCTAAGCTATAAGAATGGCTTTGGCGGTGGGTAATAGTCATTTTAATGTATAATGACTGAATAAACAACTGTTGTTAAACTCATCTCTAAATTTCGATGGACAGCTCTAGCAAATAGCATATTGCTGCAAGCCCGGAGTTGGCAATTAAGTGCCAGTGCCAAGTGCAGGAAACCACCGGCTCAAATTAAGCACTGACATTTCTCTATATATGGTCATGTACAATCACTGGGATACACACCAATGCTCTGAAAAGCCAGACCTGTCAATAAAGATTTGGTCTGAATCCATCCGCCTGCACAATGCTTTTTACTCAAAAGTATTCCCAAGGCGTCATGTAAGCTTTGTGTTACGTGAACTCACCCTGCAGCGCTTCTTTGGCCCGTGCCAGTTCCTGTTCCTTCTGTGCCAGCTGTACCTTTAGTTCAGTGGCCGACAGAACCTCAGCCGACTTGCCGCCATGGGACTCTTCTAGTTCTTTTGTTAGCATGTCCTTCATTTGCCGGAGTAGGTGAACTTCTTCTTGTAATTGTGACACCTCTTCTCGTAGAAGAACTGTAGAGGGGAAAAAGCATATTTGAAAACTGTGGTCTTATTTTTTCATTTTTCTAATACTTTTGATGTGTTTACACACGTTTTTGGAAGAAGACCCATGTGACTGACAATTAATTCACATATTTTACAAGGTCAGGTAGCCATAATACAAGATGACCATTTTAGGTCTTGCCTCCCTGTCGGTTGTCAAAAACCTAAGGGATACAACAAACAGTTACAGCGGGCTTTGGATCTGCCCACTCTTTATCACTGGTTAGCGATCTACCTAACCAAATTTGCTTGGTTCTTATAGGATGCATTTCCTACTTCTACTCTCGTCTGTCCGTCGGCCGGCGCACAGCTTGAATCCTTCCACAGCTTACATTCAAAGCACAGTTTTTTTTGGCTTTCAGCGCTCCATGGGAGTGCATGTGACTTATTGCTCTGTCCCCTACATTCTATGTTGTTCTCCCACTCTCAGCTCATCCATTTCTTACCCACCTTTTGCTTTTCCAGTTGGCTCTTGCAAACTACTGCTCATTTGTGGCACTGATTGCTTACCTGCGTTCTTTCTTCTTATTATTATTTTTACTTTTAAGATGACCTGGAAGCTACAATTTGTGATTGGGCGACTTCTTTCTCTAAATTAGGTTAAATGTACTTTCTTTTTTTTTTTAATACAAAAAAATCCATAGTTGCCACCTCGTTCTGATGCATGAATGCATCCATGTCATTATGCTGGGGCCGAGAGCGAAATTAGCTCCTGCATCATGGCACATGCATGCAAATAGGTTATTAAGTTATGTCTGAAATTCCGAGGTTTTTTTGCCTGTGCTGTTCAGCATCAGCAACAACCACTGAAAAAGCCAAAAGTGGAGCCAAACGTCTTTCAAGGGCAAAACAGATTTGCTGTGTCAATACCCATTTGTCAAATGGGTAAATACCAAATGGTGCTAATTATTGGAGTTTTATGTGTCTATGCATTGTGCTACAGTCAGTTTTCTTTTCAATAATCTGTAAAGAGCATGGCAACCTCTGCGTTTAATGACGCTAAATAACTAAATTGATTTTCAACAGAAAGTCTTTAGCTGGTTTCTGAAGTGGATTAGAGAGGATTCTTGTTGTAGGGACAGAGATAAAGTGTTCTATACCTGTGCAGTGGCAACAGAAAAGGCTTGGTGCTGCAGTGAACTTTTTTTTCTCTAGGTGCATCTAACAGGTAAAGGGAGGAAGAGCGACTTACATTTGGGCGCAATAAGATCTGGAAGACCTAAACGTCTAGCTTTGTGGACAATGACTACCCACTTAAAGATGATTTTATTCTGTGTAAGGAGCAGTTTTAAAATGTGAGAAATATGGACCTGATTTAGATATTGGTGGACAAGTTACTCCGTCACAATAGTGACGGATATCCTGTCCACCAATATCTAAATCCAATAGGAAATAATGTGATTTAGATATTGGCGGATGGGCTATCCATCACTATTGTGATGGAGTAACTCGTCCGCTAGTGGTAAATCACAGGAGTGTTCTGGATCATTTGCAAACACTTCAGTAATTTTCAGAGAAGGAAAGATAGATGGTATTGCCATAATCTAGTTGTGATTGGACTGGAGTATTGATGACAGAATAGTGAACCACCCCTCAATGAAAAAGGATATGACGAAAGATCTTCAACTTGGGAAAAGAGGAAATGGCAACTTAGCAACCTGTGACTCCAGCAATAAGGATAAATCAACCTAGATGCCAAGGTTCAGTAATGTCTGAGAGACTTGGGGCAAGGACCCATGAGCTCTTCCAAAATAAGCACTGCATGTGATGCTGCCAGCATGTAATTGCCAGTTCCATCTTGGAAGGATTTACTTTCATAAAATTTGATGACATTCAACGAGCCCGGAAAAGACTGAGGGCAAGGGATGATACATCAACTTTTTTTCATGCAGCTCCAAAAAACAAGCTGGGAGTTTTAAGCGTAAACAAAGTTATGTTCCCAATTTTATCATGAAGCTTGTGAAGGGATGGATATAAAAGCTGACTAACAATGGAAATGAGATGGAGCTTTAGGGAACCCTGCAAATCAAAGTTGTAAATTTGGATTTGAGAGAGGGAGGGGCATTGTGACTAGTTATTGGTGACCTGTTAGACAGCTGGCAGGCCTCAAGTACAGTGACATAATCACTGCTTGTTTTAGCCAGGAAAACAAAGCAGCAAGATCAATGGTATCAAAGACAGCTGAGAGATCTGAAAAGACCATGGCTTTGACCGTGCCCGTCTACTAGTCCCCAAGAGCATGAGGCACTGTTACTACTACCAGGTCAGTACTTTTGCCAGCACTTAACTCAGCCTGAAACTCAAGGTCAATGTCCTCGACAAATTTTTGTAGTTGGCTAGAATTTATACTTTCAAGCCGTTTTGATCAATAAGATAGTAAGGAAATTAGCCAAAAGTGGTTCAAATCTTTAAAGCTTAAAGAGGTCTTTTTTATTTAAATAACAGCTTGATAATTTTGATCTTCCAATTCTTTAAAAAAAATGCCAGAGGTTAAAAAGCTATCCAAAATCAGTACCAGCTTTTTAAGAAGAGTTTGGTTAAGCAAGTATAGCCATGTTGCTGGCAAAGGGTCTAGTGGGGAATCTGAAGGAAGACAGCGGATTACAATTTCAAGAAGTGCTGCTTCAGAAATTTGCTTGAAGAACTCAAGTCTGCCAGTAAACAGGTCAACAGTTACGGCTAACACTCCAATGCAAAACCTCAGGGTATTTTCAGAATTTGTTTTCATAATTTTGGAAATGTAATTGAAAAATTATTCCACGAGACCTTTGCATATGTTATCGGATATGGGGATGTTGCCCATTAAAGAGGTAGGTGATTGTAAACTCTCAATAATTTGATAGAGTTTTTTGGCTAAGTAAGAAGCCGGAGTGAATACAAACAGTGACCAAATCACTGCTGTTACAGTCTGAGATTGAGATTAATTTGATGTTCAGGATTATTTTTGTAGGAGCCACCAATATATCAGGCATAACTTGTTTTCGGCATCTGTTCATCATAGGTAATTCGGGTTCAGACTTCTTAATAGTGATGGAAACTGATGGATGTCAAGGGAGTTCTAAACGATCAGACAAAATCTGAGGTACTGGATTGTCTACTGTTAAATCATGTTAAAGGGAAATATGGGCTCTATATCAAAGACCTCTAATGCTTCTCTAACTTGACGAACGGCTCCTTAAGGGCTATCAAACCATAGGCTAAAACCATCAAAGTCATTAGGCTTATTCACACAGAACACAGGAAACATACTAGAAAAGAGACATTTATAGTCAGCACACACCAATTTCTTCAATCAAATAGTTTAGGTATGCTAAGGGAGTCTAAGGTGGTTGGTATATTAAAAGAAACTGATTTTCAGAATAGTGATAATTGAGGGAGACACTGACACACTCTAATGGGCGGTTTAAAATGAAAAGGCTCCATTTTAATACACAATTAGTCTCTGAAATTAACAGCGACTCCATCGCCAATTTTATCCTCATGATCAATGTGTACCTGCTTTAGAAATAGTAGTGTAAATGCTAACGCTAAAGAATGGCTTAGAGGAAACGATGCAAAGGGCCATCGTATAGAAAATTTGATAGTAACAGCCGCCTGCATTCTTGCCTGAGAAATCTTATCCTCACAGTCCTGAGGTAAAGCATGGTGCAGTCTGGAAAGTTGTGCAGCTCACATATATCTTGTATGGTTAATTATACGGAGGATCACCAGCTGGCGCAAGGAGGTTTGGCAGGACCCGAAATACGGGTTCATAAGATTTGATCCCCAAGTAGCATCAGTGGTCAGGTACTAGTTTAGCAAAATCTATTTGAAAAAATTCACTATAATGGACTTCTCGTCTTTGTCTTGAAATACAGTGGCATAACACCAATCGGTTTGACCAGCAAGATCCATCCACAGGCTATAAGTCGAGACGCCAGGGGCACATATGAGCGGGGGACTGAAATGCTGGACTATACTTACTTGAGGGTGAAATAAGAATAAAGAACTACCTGGGTTCCAACTTTGCAACTGCACTAGACTGTGAACGGACACTGCGACGCTAAAATGAGATGTTCTCCAAATAGCTAACATTCACAGTCATAGGCTCAATTTAATTCAACCAGAAGCCACAGAAAACCATTGGTTAAAAATTTAAGCACGTCCTCATTTCTAATCCCTGAGAAATAATATTAGGGTTACAGTACTGAGTACCCATCAACCTATGTGCAGGGAGCAACCACCTTTTAATTCTATTTTCCCTGAATACACTGGGATTATAAAAGCAAAGCTCAACTCCGAGACATACTTCTTTCTAAAATAAATGGGAGCGCTTCAATTAAATTACATTATAATTTCCAAATTACTTTCTCAGAAATGAACCATTCCTTGCTTTTACTTCACTTTCCCTACCACCTCCCCCAAATTACTACCCAGCATATTGTGAGAAGTGAAGTAAAGTGTTACTACGGTCAAAGAGTTAATTGTAATGATAGCTCCCACATAAGTATTTATTCACAAATCTGAAAATTGCACCAAGTAAGCACACAGTGCATCTGCCCTTCATATGGTGCAAAAGATATTAAATAAAGATATGTCATCCAGCATGCGTGTACTTACTATGTACAAGTCTAACATGGTACGGGGCGTCAGGATGATGTATTCAAATTAAAATGCATTGCTGGTCAATTTTATGACAAAAGTACTGTGGTACTTATTCTCTACTAAATGTTAAGGATATGCACTCGGGTGCTCCATAACCTGCAACAATACATGAATCAGGCTCCGGGCTTATTGTTAACACATTTATTTAAGGAAGAGCCTAACCAACACAAAGAAGCACTTGCGACAACTAACGTGCACTACACGAGGGCCTTCAGCAGAACCAAAGATCTGAAATGTACTTTTATTGTTTAGATTTGCACTGATTTCACAACAATTTTGCACCACAGAATTTCATCTACTTTAATATCCGTTCATTATTTTTTTCATTCCCTTTCTTTTGGGTACCTAGAAAATTCCTGCCTTCTCCCTCAGGAATTACCTCCTCTAGGATTCACTCCTTACATTTAAATCAAGGCCATTCTTCAAACATCCACTTCACTTGTGCTTCATGGTCATTGTTTTTTTTTGTATTTCCTTCAAGATGCCCCTTTCCATTTTGTTCTATGTTAAAAAAAACTGTGCACCTTCCCTCTGAAATTTTGCTCTCTGCTCTTCACAGGAACATAGAGCCAATGTTGTTCTTCTTACAGGTTCTCTGACAACCTTTTCAGAGCAGCCTGGATTCCATTATGGTGTAGAAAGTGAAAAAACAGTGAATAACAAGATTTAGAATTTGACATTCAAAATAGTGGTGCTCACCGCGACCCGTACATAACACATAGAAAACTTCGCCTCAGAGAGAAAAGACGATTCAGAGGTCTTTGAGACATACATGTGTGCAGAAGATCCTACACGTGTAAGAGAAAAGCTATAAGAACACTTGTCCTTTTGTCCTTACTATCTTAGCTGAAGTTCAGAGAGAGTGGCAGCTAGATTTCAAAATCATATGTTTGCTGGACCACAAATCTGTCTCTGTGTAGAGAGTCTGGAACTTATTTACATCACTGGAGTTCCTTGGCTTTAGGCCAGAAAACACCATCATACTAAATATAACTTGAGAATGTTGGTCTTGAGTCCTTTTCTGAACTCCGTAATGTCTGAGGATGCTCTTAGTTGAATCAGAAGGGCTTTAAAGTTGGGTTCCATGGCACCAGAGAATGATTTCCTGAAAGGATGGTTTTATGGACGACATAACAGATGGCTGGTTCTTAAATCCTCAAGCCTAGATGTGTCAAACATAGTTTCAGGAGGGGCACTTACGATATATTTACACAGAAAATCTATTTAAAAAAATTACACTCTCAACTGCTATCCCTAGAAGATGAAAAGACTTTGACTGAACACCACTCCTTAGCTAGTGCCACTTCTGCTCCCCCCCCCGCCTCCCCCCCAGAAGCATCTCTCTTTGTTTAATAAAGTTGTTAAAGGAACAGCCAACAGCACTGGATGGTGAACTGCAACCACAGGGTACAAACTAGCCCGACCTGAAGGGTCTCCATCGGCAGGCACGCATGTTTTATCCACTTAAACAACAGAAAAACACAGAAATACAATTTTAAATCAGTTTTACCAGCTAGGAGAAATCTGCTAGCAGCCCGATGAGTGTCTTCTAGTAACACCCAGTCTCCTCCCATTTTTGAAGTCAGTAGAGGCAAGCTGAAGCCAAGGTTGCAATACCTGCTGCAGTATATTCAGAAATTACAAAGCGGTTTTCCTAAATATGTGGCTCTGAAATTGCTCACTAAATTTATTTTCCGATCCAGCCTATTATTCTACTTTTGATATAAAGGCTGCGCTTCATATACATCCCTCAATGCGGTCACATAGGAGGAGCAAGGGTGGGTGATGCATCAATGGCGTAGCAAGGGTGGCAATGGCCCAATGCAAGCAAGGAAACCTGGCCTCCCTCGTCTTCCTTTGACTGAAAGAACATAAATATAATTGGGGTACGGTGGACCCGCAGACCTCTGACCCGGTGCCATTACACCCGCTCCATCATTGATAGCTGCGTCACTGGATGCCGTGGTTTTAATGATGCATTTTTAACTAGGAGTGTTTGAGGTTTAAAAGCTGCTGGAAAATGGATTATTTTCAAAGTGCACGGTACCCCCTGTATGTGCGGGCACCAATTCACTTGAACATCATTCAACCACTGCTGCACACATTAGAGGAACTGCCAGCCGTGTAAACATCAGCAAGATTGCTTAGAGGTCGCAAGTTCAAATCCGGGCAGAGCCAAGTAAGCTTCCACTCTTTCGGGGCCAGTAATTTAATTAACTTCGGTAATAGCAACGTTACAGTTTCTTACAACTCCTTACAAATCATAGTTTATGGACATATAACTTTTCCCGTCTGATAGGCCTGACATGATTTCTACTAATTTAAACACACAGATTCCATGTTGCCAGCTCGCTGGTTTTAGCACTATGTAACAAGAGAGAGACAACATCTGGTAATTGCTGGGTACAGAAACACGTTCACTACTTGCTTGGAAGGGCGTAGAGTGAAGTAGAGTTGAATAGTGTGACAGAGTGTAGTAGAGTGTTCTAGAGTGGAGTGGCATAGTGTAGTGGAATGGTGTAGAGTGGAGTGGCATAGAGGGAGTAGATTGTTGCAGAGTGGAGTGCCATAGATGGTAGTGTAGGAGAGTGGGATGGCATAGAATGGACCAGAATGTTGTTAAGTCGTGTGATAGAGTGGAGTGGAGCAGAGGCATAACAGAGGCCACCGCAGCCCCTGCAGCGCTGGACGGCCCAGTTTACCCATACTGGAGGGGGGGCCTCAGCCCCTAGTGATGCAAGTGTGAAGAGTGGGCCCCTTCAGCATTCTTGCAAGGGGCCCTCACTTTTTGTTACGCCAATGGAGTGGAGTCATCTGTCACAGAATAAAGTGGCATGGAGAGAATCGGAGGAAGTTGGGTAGAGCATCGCAGAGTGGAGTAGTGTTTCAGAGTGGCAGAGTGGAGTAGAGTCTCGAAGTGTGGAGTGGCACAGACTAGAGTACAGTTTAATGGAGTACATCATAGATTTGAGTATTGTAGGGTGTAGTATAGTGACCTAGACTGAAGTGGCCTAATGTACAGTGGTGCAGAGTAGACTGACAGAGTGGATTGGTTTTGAATAAAGTGGTGTAGAGCACATTGGCATAGAGTGCAGTGACAGAGCAGAGTCCTGTGGCATAGAGTAGATTATTTCAGAGTCAAGTGATGTTGAGTGGAGGGGTGAGGCGTAGAGTGGAGAGGTGTGGAGTAGGGTGGCGTAGAGTGCAGTGGCATTGAGTAGAATGATCTAGAGCGTGGTGTGGAGTTCAGTGGTGCAGAATAGGCTAGAATGTCGTGGAGTGATCAGGAATGTGGTGGCGTAGAGTACATTGCACAGAGTGAAGTAGAGTGGCCTAGAGTTGAGTGGTACAGAGTAGAATGCAGTGGCATAGACTGCAGTAGCACAGAGTTGAGTGGTGCAGAGAGCAGTGGCATAGAATACAGTGGTGCAGAGTAGAACAGAGTGGTGTAGAGTGCAATGAAGTAGAGCGTAATGGTGTAGAGTGATGTAGAGTGCAGTGGTACAGCATGCAGTGGAAGACAGTGCAGTCTAGCAGAGTACAACATCAGAGTACAATGGCATTGAGTATACAGGAGTACAGGACAATGGAGCAGAATGCAGTGGCGCAGAGCGCAATGGTGTAGAGTGGTGTAGTGTACAGTGGTGTGGCATGCATTGGTTTTGAGTACAGTGGTGTTGAGTGCATTGGCACAGAGTGCAGTGGTTTAGAGTAGAGTGGCAAAGATTGCAGTGGCATAGAGTGGGGCAGAGTAGATAAGAATGGCATACAGTGCAGTGGTGTAGAGTGCAGTAGTGTAAACTGCGGTGGTGCAGAGTGCAGCAGCATGACAGAGTTCGGTCGGGAAAAGTAGATTGTTTCAGAGTAAAGTGAAGTAACATAGGCTGGTGAGGTGCAGGGAAGAGTGCAGTGGCGTAGGGTAGAATGGTGTAGGGTAGACTGGCATAGAGTGGAGTAACAAACAGTGAAGTAGAATGCCACAAGGTGCAGTGGCGCTGAACAGAATAGAGTAGAAAGCAGTGACTGAGCATAACGGTGAAGAGTGGTGTAGCATAAAGTGGCATAGCAAGCATTAGTTTTGAGTAAAGTGGGGATGATTGCATGGCGTAGAGTGCTGTGGTTTAGACAAGAGTAGTGTAGAGAGCAATGGTGTAGAGTGGTGTAGATTATAGTGGCGTAGAGTTGTGCAGCATAGAGTAAAGTGGTGTAAAGTGTAGTGCCAAAGAGTGGAGTACAACAGTGTAGAATAAATTGTTTCAGTGTAGAGTGAAGTGGTGTAGAGACAAGTAGGATAGAGTGCTGTGGCATACAGTAGTGCCATAAAGTACACTGGTGTAGAGAGCAGTAGTATACAGTACAGTATTATAGAGTGAAGTGGTGCAGAGTAGAGTGGTGTGGAGTGGTGCAGAGTAGAGTGGTTTGGAGTGGAGTGGGGAGGAGTGCAGAGGTGCCTAGTGGAGTGCACTGGCATAAAGTAGAGTAATGCAGAGTAGAAAAAAGATGCGTAGATTGAAGTGGCATAAAGCGCAGTGTCTGAGTGCAGTGGTGCACAGTAGATAATAGTAGCATTGAGCGTACTGATGTAGAGTGCATGGGAGTAGATTGCAGTAGAGTGGTGCCGAGTGGAGTACAGTGGTGTAGATTGCAGTGACAGAGTGCAATCGTGTATAGCAGAGTGGCTTAGAATGCAATGGCATAGAGTAAAGTGCTGTAGAGTATAGTGACGTATGGTGCACTGAACATTGGCATAGGGTGCAGTGTCTAGAGTGCAGTATTTAGAGTACTTTTGTTTTTGAGTACATTTGGGTTGAGTGCACTAGTGTTGAGTGCAGGGGTGGAGAACACAGTGGCGTTGAGTGACACAGGGTAGACTGCAGTAGCATACAGTGGAGTGGCATAGAGTAGATTGTTTCAGAGTAGAGTGCAGTAGTGTAAAGTGTAGTGTCAGGGTGCAGTGGTACACAGTAGATTAGTGTGGATTAGAGAGGATTGGAATTGAGGGCAGTGGTGTGGAATGGAGCGATGGAGAGTGGAGTACAGTGTAATGACATACAGTGCATTATCAGAGTCCAGCAGAGTGGTGTAGAGTCCAGTGGTGTAGAGTAGAGTGCTGTGGCATATACACGGCAGTGATGCAGAGGAGAGTGGCAGAGTTCAGTGGTGGAGAGTGCATTGTAGCAGAGTATGGTAGTGTAGAGTGCAGTGGCGTGGAGTAATGCAGAGTTCAGTGGTGTGGAGTGCAGTGGCATAGTGTGGTGGCAACGAATGCATTGGCGTTGAGTGGTGCAGACTAGAGTGCAGTGGCATAGAGTTCAGGGGCAGAGTGTGCGGTGTTGCAGAGTAGACTGTGGTAGAGTGTAGTGGTGTAGAAAAAAAGTGTTGTATAGTGTTTTGGCACTGCAGTGCAGTAACGGAGAGGGTACTGGCATGGAGGGCGTTGGCGCAGAGTGGTGCAAAGTAGAGTGACAGAGTACAGTGGTACAGAGTAGAATCGATTGGCATATAGTGCAGTGATGTAGAGTACAATGGTTTAGAGTGCAGGGGCATACAGTGTTGCAAAGTACAGTAGTGAAGTAGAGAACAGAGATGCAGAGTTCATTGGTTTTGCTAAGCAGTATTGACCTAATTTGTGTAGAATGTAGTGATGCTGATTTGAGTGCTGTGGCGCAGAGTAGAGTGGC
This sequence comes from Pleurodeles waltl, assembly GCF_031143425.1. NCBI lineage: Eukaryota > Metazoa > Chordata > Amphibia > Caudata > Salamandridae > Pleurodeles > Pleurodeles waltl. The sequence continues at coordinate 1,419,449,484 of NC_090445.1, forward strand.
ACTGAGTGCTATTGTGCTGAATGATATGGGTCTTAATGCACTGGATTAGTGTAGACTGTTTCAGAGTGGAGTGGTGCAAGGTACAGTACAGTGGCATAGAATGCAGAGTAGATTAGCATGTGTGTAGAGTGTATTGGCATAGAATGCACTGGTTTAGAGAGGAGTAATACACAGTAGAGTGCACTGGTGTTGAGTGCATGCACTGGCATAGACTGCAGTGTTGCGGAGTGCAGAGTGGAGTTGTGTAGAGTGCAGTGGCAAAGAGTGCAGTGGTTCATTTTACAGTAGTGCAGTGTAGAGTGTTTATGCATAGAGTACAGTGGTGCAGAGTTGAGAGGAGTAGAGTGAGGTGGTGTAGAGTAAAATGGTGCATAGTAGAGGTCAGTGGCACACTGTGGAGTGGTGTAGAGTATACTGCTTTGGTGGGGAGTGGTCCAGAGTAGAGTGGACTGGGGTAAAGTGAACTATGAACTTGTGGTGGCGTATTGCCATTAGACACAACACAGATTCAATTGAAATGACCACTACATTTGCACAGACGCACAGTTTATTGATAAAAAAGTATACAGCGCACAAACGATAATGTGTGGAATGTCATCATCTAGTGTACTGATTTGTTTTAATCATATTAAAATATTTGTTTCCACCAAACTTCATAATTACCAAAAGATGTGCTTCATTTGTTCTTTTCTAATACTGATATATTTTGAAATATCTGCAGTTTATATACATTTAGTTTTGTTGTGTGCTAGAAAAACAATAACACTAAATAGCCTTCCCCAAGCACACCCTATTATGACTACCACATATATCCTTTCTCAGTCAGAGAAGAACAGTAAACACCAAGCTCCTTGGAAGACAGAGCCTACCATCTGACCTCTGTCTTTGAAAGCACAGTAAACGCGAGAAGATAAGAACAAGATTTAAAGGCCTGTTTACAGCAGTGGCTGCCGGTCCTTTAGGGTGGAGGGGCCATGCCCCCCCACCTTTTGCCCCTCATGAAGAGTGTCTGTCAGGCTGAACTAAAGTCAGGCTGACAGACACTCTCCATGTTCAGCTCAGGCAGCCAGGAGCAGACATGAGCGATTTGCGCAGACTCCTGGCTGCCTGAGCTGAACTTTGCCGGGCTGAGGATGTCACAGCTCCTATGGGCGTGACCTCCTCGGCTCAGCAAAGGTGCTTCGAGGCCCTCCCCTAGGTGACGAGGAAAGCGTCACCAATTGACACTCTCCCTGGGCGCTTCAGGTTTAAGCCCTGAAGTGCCCAGGGCGAGTGTCAATCAGGGACACTTCGTCACAGAGTGGGGTGGGGTCAGCAGTCTCACTGACCCCATCAAACTCTGTGACGAGGCTGGGACCTGGAGGCTGAAGGTGAGTGTGTGTGTGTGATGTTTTAAATTGAAGGTTTGGTGCGCGCATGCATGTTTGAATGGAATGAGTGTTGTTAATGGATATGCGTGCGTGTCTGTGTGTGAAAGAATGAGTGTGTGTGTCTCCCACACGCCCCACCTCCTTCCTAAAGCTGCCGGCCGTCACTAGTTTACAGGAATCCAGCACTGGTGGAAGAATACAGTATATAGGGTATGGGCAACAGAAGGGACAAGCTGAAGTTGGACAGCCAAAAACAAATAGAGCCAGCAAATACATAAAGCAAGCAAATGTGAATTTCAAACCACAACGCCAATGGTGAGCAATGGGTGAAAAGCATTCCCACTGAAGCTTTCTGAATGTCCCCAAGATGTTGTAACAAACCAGACAGCTGCACTATCTGGTAGGCTTAGACCTAAAAACCTCATAAGACATGCACAGGTACCACTGCTTTGGGTCCCGATGTTTGAGCAAAACAGGCCTCATTAACAAAAGACTGGTACGTCTAATGATGATTTAAAACACACACATACACAAATCAAATTGTGTTATCACAAGTAGACTATTAAATGCACTACGGCTCGCAATCTCAGCTCAAAACTACTCTGTGTCATCTCAAAAAAGGCATGATTAGCTGAAAATAAAATCTAACCATATGTTTGAAAGTCACAATATCATTTCCGTGCCTTAAAACTGAGAATATTTTTTTTGACAGAATGAGACAATAAAGGCATTGTTTATTCAACTGAAAGGAGCATAACCTGCTGAGTTTCCCATGAAAGCACTGCCTTTTTTATTAAGGAAAAAGGAAAAATTATTTGAAACTGTGCTCCCTCAAGAGTTCATCTACCCAACGAAAATAAAAGACCAGCCCTGACTTACATGCGTGCCAATCCCCACCCTGCGACAGTGACTGCATCAAGAAACGCAGAAAAAATAACCCCTCATTCGCCACTGGTAAGAGAGTTTGTGGCCTCCACACCAGACTGCTCCTCTGTCTTGTCTTGCAGGGAAAGACCACAAGCACAATTAGTTGCAGAGGATGCCTTGCGTCTGTGGGCCTGAGCAGCAGAGCTCATTAAAGCAGTAAAGCACAAGTTGATTTAACTCTTAGCAAAGCAATGGAAAATGATGCCCATCGAGGAGGTGACGAAAATAAAGGAATGGTTCAATAAATGTGTAAAAAAAAGCCCCACCAGATAGAGCACATTTGTGATATACAGGTTAAAGTACCCACTACTGTACATTATAAGAATATTGATTTCTGGACCATACAGCGGAATGAAGCCAAAGGCACAGCTCCTTTATTAAGGCAAGGACCTTAGCTGTGTCATGCAAAAGCTTGAACATGAAAGAGAGCAGTTTATTTATTATAATACTTCTTCTCACATCACCCTTCACCATTCCCACAAACTGGCAAATACCCAGTATATTGCTCTTTCATATGAAAGAGCTCGTATAGTTTGCAGATGTGAAAAAGAATCTGTAGTGTGAAACTAAACCCACCAAACAGCAGTGGGAAATCACTTAAGCTCCCCTTAATACCAAAAATGAATGTGTTCTTGTGTAATGTAACCAGTGCTCAGGTAAGGCACTGTAATATCTTTGTATCGAATTTGCGCTATATAAAACTGCAAAAAAATAAAGCACTCCAATACATTTGTGTCAAGTTTGCGCTACATAAAATTGCAAAAAAACATAATAATCCTGACATAGCTTTTTCACCTCTTCATCTCTGCAGGAATGATGCAATTGAATTATAGTGATTTTGTTAAGAATGGCATCTGCTTCGCAGCGCTGTGAAATGGCAGAACCTGTATTCCCAGGCGCTATATAAAAACAAAACAAGTTATTTCCAGACTACCCAACATGCACCAGACAAGGAACTCTAGGGGAGAGGTTGTGGCAAAAGGGCCAGAGCTGCCAACTTTGCAGCTGGGTAACATGGGTCGAGCCTCAACACCGGCTCAAAATCCACCGATTCTTTCAAAACGCTTCAACACCCTTGCTACCAAAAATTAACGTGTTCTTGTGTAATGTAACCGGTGCTCAAGTAAAGTGCTGTAATACCTTTGTATCAAGTTTGTGCTATATAAAACTGCAAAAAACAGTAAAGTGCTCCAATACTGTTGTGCTGTGCTTGTGCTATGTAAAACAGCAACAACAAAAAAAAAAAAACGGCAGACATTGCGAAGAAACAGCAAGATGCCCGAAACCAGGGAAGACTAAGAAACAACATACCACCATGAACAAAGCAGCAAGACAAAAGAAAAAATTGTGCACCACACTAAGGTACCTTCCCGATTGTACAATAATCTATGTAACAGGGTCAGTCTCCAAGGCTGCAACAAAATAGCCTCAGGGCGGGAGAAACGTAAAGCATTTATCAACAACATTAAGGAATTTTTGAAAGGCAGGCCGGGGAACCAATGAAAGTGAGGGCATGATTAAAGCCCCTAGAATAGATTACAACAGGTCGAAAAGCAGTGCATGCGCGCTGCTATGCTCGACCTCGAAACTGCCTCATTAGGAAGAGCAAAACATGGTGGGAGACAAGTTATTTAATGGGTTGCACACATTTATTTTCTTTATATTAAAATAGGTTATATTATCTGAATTGGTTGAAAAGTACATATTTAGGCAGAGCTTTGCAAAATTAAACAAGTCGCTAGAACGCCACTGAGCATTTGGATGATTTTAAATCGCATAAAAAAATGCTTCTGCCCAAGGGAGCACGAGGAGGGAAGAAAAGAGCTCTCTCTCTCTCTCGATGCTATTTTAGAATTTGATCTGGAATCAAAACTGAAACAAGGTATCTTTCTTTCATTTGCTGCTCTTCCCTCTGTCTGGATTTATAGCTGCCTGACTTTGCAACCTCCTCTGCATTGAGGTTTCCTCTGCCTCAGCACTAACGATGGCACGGAGGCGGTCCACGGGCAGGCAGCTTGCTTGTATCTAAGAAGATCCATGAATCCTGCGGTCTGGCCCATGTGGGCGCGAGACGTGAAAATGAAAATCATGGATTAGAGCTGTCCGGGCTGCATCCGCATGTTGTGATAACGGTACTGCGCCGCTCAGCCCGGTGGACGGGATTGTCCTCTATAAGAAAACAAAACATAAGGGAATACCAGGGAGCAGAGGACGCCTGGGTGCCCACCAGCAGGCAGGAACACAGTCCCACCGAAATCAGCCGGTTTTTAACGAGAGCGAGGCATCGTTCGGTGGCGGATGGGGCCATGCGCATTACTTCTATAAAAAAAAAAAGCCAGTTATGCAGACACGCCCTTGAAGTCCTTCCCTGTGCACAGTCCATCGGACAAATGTTCGATTGCTATAAACTAGCAATTACAGCGATGCGTCGGAGCAGCGAGGCGAGCAAGCTGAGCGAGGATAAAAGATGGCACCGGCTGGGACAGCGGGCGTCGCTGCGCCTTGGGGCCAAACTGAGAACACAAGCGCCTCCTTCACCCTTTAATTTACTGCTATTAGTGAGACCATTACTGGCAGGGCTTCAAACCGCAAGCAGATAGTAGTAAGTGTTACAGAAACACGGCAAATTATTATCATTAGAACTAGAACTGCGAGATGATGCAGACTTGGGGTAATACATGCCTCGTGGTGAGTAGATTTAGCAAGCATCATCCTCGGCCTCAGAAGATGAAGTAAGGGCGGGGGGCATAGTGACGAGGAATTACTGGAGAAACTAGACTGGAGGCGTCTAATCAGAGAACTCCGAGGACAAACATTCTGAGATAAAAGCACAGTGTTTGCAAAGAGGTTTGAGGAGCTGGGATGAGGCAGTGTCATCAGGGCGCCCCCTTGAGAGCACTGCAGATAACACACTGACAGTAGGGGGACCACCTGGCGTCGAGGCAAATTCTGGACAGGATTGTAAAAAATCCAGGACAAAGGGTCAAAATGAAGGACAAAAATTCAGGACCAAGGGTCAAAATGAAGGACAAAAATTCAGGACCAAGGGTCAAAATTCAGGACAATAATTCAAGGACAAATGTTAGTTTTACAGACACACCCAAGAGAGGCATTACCCCATTATGTTACAGGAGCATTTATTTACTCTTTTTAATTATAGCACTATTTATTCATGGTGGTCTTTTTGTGATTGCCTCCTGGTACGCTACATTCAGATGTCAGATTACATTCTTGTTCAGTAGTACATTAATGCCCTGCAGCACTGTGTCAAGGCCATCACATCGACCCAATCTTTCTTGGAGAGAAAGCAACAGCAAAATTTCGATTATGTTTCTAAACATTTTAAAACCCCTGGCAACAGTGTGGGAAACATTAAGGTAAGTAACCTTATGCTAGTTTAAACAGGTTGAACAAATACATCTGGCTCATTTCAACCTCCTATGGAATTTCAACGTAAATAAATTAATGAGACAGAGCAGATGGTGTGGGTTAGAGTCTCACACCTACTGTCAGGATGTGAGGTACCCACAACTTCTCTGTAGTCTCACAGCACTATAGTGTACATCTGGGGCTCTACATTTATCTCCGAACTGGGAGCCCGGACTACCAATCAAAGGTAATAAAAGAGGAGGATGAAATCGAAATCAAATGGGAGATAATTCAAAGGGTTGTTGTTAAGAACTGGATAAATAAGGAAGAGAAGAACAAGGTGGGACAGTTCCTAAAATCAGATACGTTGGATTCCCCAAGACTATTGGAAGGTATTGCGTACCTAGGGAATTGTCTCTGCAGACAGGAGGGAAACAGAAGAGGCGCTGTCAAGTAGTTGAATAAGCAGCACCAACCGACCCTGGAAAACTCTTCTAGTGTAATGGTCCACAGGGTCCGCAGGGTGAAGGGTGAGCAGGGGGTAGACCCTTTGAAAGGTTGTGCAAGGGAATTGCCCACTTTGTCCATGTCTTAAAATGGTTTTGCAATTGAGGCAAAGCCAAACCACTGGGTTATCACTAAGTTTCAAGTACACATAGAATCTTCAAAATATTTTGGATGTAAATTGCACAAACAAAACGGAAGAACATGAGAAAGATTTTGAAATATATTTGGGATTTCTTTAACATATGATACTGGTTTCTCTTTTATATACAATTAGACCTCAGATTGAACTTGGAACCAGTTACCTTTCAATACCTAGTGATGAATAGCTACCATTTCCATAATGATTTGCAGGATGGAAATCTCGGCAGAGCGTCATGGTCCCTCTGAGCCCAGTTTGCCTTTTGGTCTTCTCTTCTGCTTTCTGTAGTGGGCCACGTGGCACCAGTGAAGATGGTGTGCTACCCTGATGATAGTACCTGTGACTGTGGGTGGAGTAGGCCTGCTGAACTAAGAACTCTATTATTTAGCTGCACAGGTCCAATGGGTGGCTTGCTGGCTGTCTGCCTGCTCCTGCATGAGATTGGGTTTATCTGTAAAATCTTTTAAGGAGGGCTTACTGCACTGCTCATTGTTTCCTACTGACCATTCTATGAACACCATCCGGGGTTATCATGCACAGCTTTCTCTTGCTTTGCTAGAGCCTATAAACTCACAGACACGAAGAAATCCTGTGCTCCTGCACTATCTTTGCTAGGCCTTCCCACTCGAACAACTTACTCAGTGGCATGCTGCAGGTGTCTCAAAATTAGAAATTTAGCAGCTTGCCGTCCAGAAACAAATCCCCCAAACCCTTGTGGCAGACTACCATCTTCACCACAGTCAACTTATTACGTACAACCACCTTAAACAATCATTAAATGCCCCATTTCATTTCTGCCACCTAGCACTAACTCTACATACGGTGTGCCAGAAGCTCTACACCACAGGGACTGGCAGGAAATTGATAAGATGTATGTACAGACCTTTCCTGCAACATGGAGACCACTCCAGGTCTTCTCGTCATACTACCTGGGAGATTGATGTGGCCAAACTTCTGCAAGATAAGGACTGGACTAATACTGGACTTTCCCCACAAAGTATCCCACGGCTGTCACTTTTAAGTACATTCATAGAGCTTCCTTGGGAATGCATTCCGCCCATTGCTTGCCATAGGCTTTGTAACTCACATTTTGTTGCTTTCAATTTGCTGGCTTTATTTGTTTTAGGCTATCCAGCTCACGTTTGTCCTTTCCCTTGTCCAACCTTATTTACACTATTTTCCGAGTGCTCCTTTTCTGTAAACAGGTCTGTAAATCTTGATCTTATCTCATCACATTTGCTGTGCATTCAAAGAACAAGGTCAAATATCAGGCACTGTCTTTGATGGGGACTTAGTGTTTACTTTTATTTCTCTGACTTCATAGCGACAGGATTTTTGAGAGAATCTTGCTGGATACACTGGGTGTGGTAAAGATATTTTTTTTCTATCACATGACAACATTTAAATAAACTGTGCAAGACTTTCATGATATATCAGAATTAGGAGTGCAAATGAAGTACATTTTTGTTAATTCTGAACTGTGCTGGAAACACATACCTTTATATGATAAAAACAAATCATTACATTAGTGTTGAAATTTCCACATATCATGGTCTGTGGACTGTATAGTTTTATTTCAAAAACTGTATGTCTGTGCAAATGTAATGGTCATTTCAATCAAAAGCGTGTTGTTACCACACCATGCATACCCCACTCTACTCTGCACCACTCCACACCACTGCACCCCTTCACTTTACAGCACTCCATGCCACTGCACTATGGGACACTGCACTCTTCTCCACTCTCTGCCACTGCGATCTATGCTACTTCACACTACGCCTCTCTACTCTACTCTGTACCACTCTACTCTATGCCAATGCAGTTTACGCCTCTCTATACAACTGCGCTCTGTGCCTCTGCACGCTATGCTAGTCTAGGCAACACCAGGCTACTCCACACAACTCCACTCTACGCCACTCTGAAACACTGCAATCTATACCACAGAACTCTACACAACTTTACTCCATGCCATCACACTCTATGCCACTCTACGCAACTCCACTCTACCCTACATCTCTCCACTCTTCGCCACTTCACTCTGAGAAACAATCTACTTTGCACTACTGCACTCTCCATTCTGTACCACTGTACTCTACCCTGTACCTCTCCACTCTATGCCCCTCACTCTACTCTGAACCAATCTACTGTATGCCACTCTGCCCCACTGCACTCTACTTCAATGCATTCTACACCAGTGCACTCTAAACAGCTGCACAATAGGTCACTACACTCTACTTTGCACCACTGTGTTCTATGCCACCTCTCTCTATGCCACTCTACTATACATCACTGCACTTTATGACACTGCAACAATGCACTCACCACCACTATACTGTACACCACTGTACTCTGTACTACTGCATTCTGAACCAATACACCCTATACCACTCTACTCTGCATAACTCCACTCTACGCCACTGCACTTTACAGCACTATACTCTACTCTACACTGCACCACTTTACACTACTCCACTCTGCACCACTCATCATCACTGCCGTCTATGCCACTCAAATCTACTCTGCACTCTATGACGCTGCACCACTCTACACTACTGTACTCTCTGCCACTCTATTGTATGCCATTTTACTCCACCGCACTCCATGCCACTCGTCTGCACCACTCCACTCTGCACCCCTACACTGTACTGTGCAACACTCTAATTTATGCCTCTGCATTTTATGACACTACATTGTATGTCGCTGCATTCAATGCCACTTCATTCTTCACCATTTCACTCTACATCAGTCAACTACACTGCATACCACCCCACTATATACCACTCTACGCGACTTCACAGTATGCCATTCCTAAACATGACACTCTCTGCCTCTCCACTCTACAACACTGCTCCACTCTTTGCCATTGCACTCTACGACACTTCCCGCCACTCTCTTCTGTGCCACTAACTTTTAGCCATGCTAAACAGCAGCCACTCTGGTGTATAACATGGCTAAAACACACTGGCAAAGCCAATAGCTCGTGTGTACACAAGACCTATTGGCTTTGCCAATGTTTGTTAGTACTAGGAGGTACTAAGGTCCCTGAACGAACTATGAATGTGTAAGTCCTTATTTTAAACATGCATTACACACATCATAATAAAGGCTGCTACAAAACGTGCAAATACAAAGTCGTCCTAAAATACAAATTTCAAAAATACACAGATTTTACCTAGTGCAAACATTTTTTATAATAGTCCATTAAAACAACACACTCCACAGCTCACCTTGGAACACCCTTACAGTACCTCTCTAAAAGAGAATATCTTTGGCATCAGAAAGCTTCAAGTTACTCCTTTGATTAAAGTCAATACAGGATTCCTAGCCCCTTTGCAGATTTTGTGCACATTTGAATTTCTTTAGGGAAGAAGACACCCTGGCAAGAAGATCTGTTTCTTATCTGTCTGCCCCTCCCTCCCTCAGAGTACAGGAGACTCCCTGCCTTCCACTCAAGCTGGGGAAACTGATCTGTCCTAATTACATTTTGTCCTTTAGGTGGAAGGCTAAAATTATGAATAAATGCTGTCCTTTAAGCCTTTCATCACAGACAACGGACGGCAGGGCAAAATTACGAGCAGTCCGTGAAAATTACAGACGAGTGGTCACCCTAACTGACAGAGATATAGCCTGATTACCAAAAACTGCTACCACATTACCAAAACTGCACAAAATTTCTATCAAAAAACACCTGCTTAAACTAGACTGCCCGCATGCCATGTCTGTGAGGTGGCATGAATTGCTGAGGTAAAATAATGCCTTTTCTCAGTCCTCAAACCAATTAAAAAAAAAAAAATAGGAACACAGCTTGGAGGCACCAATGACATGTAGCCTTCTCCAAGGTGACCTTAATGGTAGGAAAGCTCATTACCCCTAATGCTGCTGGTATTGATCTATTAGAGGTTGACACGCGGTGGGCTTTCACAATTGACTGGCTAACGATGCTGGTTTGTGGATAATTAATTAGCTTCAATAACCTGCTAGTACCGAATGGACTTCAGCCCCAAAACACATTTGCCCAACAAATGTATGTTGCAAGGAGTGGATTGATCTTGATAGATCATTTCCCGTGATCTTGAAGTACTTCTGGGGAGAAATGAAAAAGGTATTCTTGATCACATCTTGAGTCTAGCAAGACCAATTACAGTCCTTTGACCGAGGCCATCAGGCGGATTGCATCTGAACTCTTAATTACCATCTCACAATCTGCTTAAATTACCAAACATAAAGTCCATTAAAAGCCCCCCCGACGTGGAAGAAATTAATGAATTAGCATAAACTATTATGTCCAACTATGCGCAGATATCCTTAACAAGCAGTGTATTTACAACCACTGAAAGAAGTGCTGAGCACTCAAGACCTATCAGGTGTCTGTGATGCCAATGACTGTAGGGAACTGAAGGCAACAGTATCACGCAAAATGCTCCCAACTCATAGAAGCATGTAGTCGTCTTGATCTGAATTGTATCATCAAGCACTTTGATGCATTTTAGTGGCAGCCATTGGTTTGAAGGAACTGAAAGCATTTTGATCTGTAGTAAGGGTCATTGATTATTCATCAAAGCCAGGCTTAAACACCAGAGAACATTGTTAAAAGTGAGAGGAATACCAACATTAGGGCTATTTAATTCTTACTGGAGAAACTGACATGATCCATGAGGATTCAAGAGGGGAGAATCACCCACGACTAAAAATATAGCGCATGGACTTTAAAAAAAAAAAAAACTACGGTTGACTTTTGTGGCCCAGTACTGTTACAGACCATAAAGCTGTGAGCATCAGCAGAATCTTAGAACCAGGCAGCTGGGCTTCATTTTTTCAATAAAAAAGGTAATTTTAGGGATCCCATCCTCTTCCGTGCTAACATCCTGCAATAGTGCAATTGCTAAAATTATCAGCAAAGGATTTAGCAATTGTCCTAGATATCAAGCGGACTCCATTACTTTTTGACTTCAGTCATCCTAGATTGTTATAAAAACACATAAAAACAAAGGATGGATGCTTTACATTGCATATATGTACCATTAATTCATGACACTTAGGAATCTCTCATACCAGGTAATGATGGGCTTAAAACAACCTTTGCTAGCCAGATTTTCAAGTCATAATTTCCATTTTGACTATTCGCTGAATCCTCTTCAATTGTATTAAGGATTATTTAATAGATTGGCCAGAATAAAAAGCAGGAAGATACCAGTTTAAAATTCAGTACAAAAGTACTTGAATAATGGAATAATACGCTAGAAAACCTTCTGACGTATCTGAAGTTGAATCAGTTCACATAATGACAGACATATATAGAACCTGTCAAGGTACAAAGGACGTGCCCTTAATGACCGCCTAGTGTGGATCCATCCCATCCATCAGCATCAGCAGGCAAGGAACCACCAGCTAGCCAATGGCCACGGCAGACTACCACCTTCATGCAGCTCGTCCATCGGGAACACAGTGCACAAGCCAGATTGTGTGCTCGACAGACTTGAGCATGTGATAAGATGGCGGCTTCTCCCTGACTGCTGTACTTATACCATTAGATAACTGCTCCATGTGACATTTGTTCAGACTAGAAGCAAAATGGCACATGTTCTGCTTATATGTACTCAACCTGGCAGTGGATATTTTATATACTGAATGCCACTAAGACAAAAAAACTCTGCTTTTGCAACAAAATCTAATAACTACCCTCTCTTCAATCCTTAGGAACATACCCCATGCATTGTCAGTGTTTAAAACGTTATGATGATACCATATAACTTACAGTATATGTTGCAATGTTCTAAATTACCCAGAATACAACTGAAAGCTGTATTCCTTTCACGATTTCATAGATCAGGGATTGCCTATTTCTTCATTTAGATGCCAGCCATGACAACAATCCCTGTTGCCTTAACTGGAAATCCATTAAATCATAAATAGACACACTTCTTGTGTTTTCCATGCATTTTGGTCTGCTGAACAAATTGTCAACAGCAAGTGGAAACTAATATATCATACTGCTAACCCAACACAATATTTCAGAAAAAGAACTTAAGCAACTCCATGGTCCTTTTATGTACCACCTAGTCCAAGGCAGCAGAGCCAAGGGTTTTGTTAAGGAATAAGCTATCAGTGACCATCCCTTAGAATTGCAGCCTCTTTGCAACGGTCAGCACATAGGCCATAATAGGGAGAATGTTCAATGGACGAGAAAGAGCATACCATGAGGGCATGGAGGGGTGCACACTAAACAATGTTTGCCTAAGCTAATCAAGCTGAACTTCTGCATTAAGATCCATCTGAGATTGCCCGAGATGTTAGACTCTCTTCCTTCATATCCTCCAATAAAGTTTAAGTCCCTGATTAATAGATATCGGACCTTTGGTTGAGAGTGCTAAATGTTGAGGTCCCTGTTATTGTATATGGCTCACTTTGGTAGAAAGAGACCACCTACCAGCTTTGATTCTATCCCAAATTCAAGAACTGCCATGACCGGGCTCCATGAAAATCAATGCTCAACTTCTCACAAAGCCCACCAGGGAAGAGTTTTACAGATGAACAGTCACTGGCGAGTGAAAGTCATGCTACTGGCCCTACTCTTGCAAGTCTAAGTGAATGCAGCATGGTCCACGCATTATAGGGTTATGTAAAAAGGTTGAGCAATATCACATTTGTTTGTGGACAAAAGACGGGACAAAGAGTCCTAAAATATATCTGGTACACATGATGGAGCCAATCAAAAATTATACCGGGTGCGGGGAGGTCACAGATGAAGTGGATAGTCATCATCTCCTTGAATTTCCAAAGGAGCTGTGCAAAGGCTCAACTGTGGGAATAGTGCAGCTGTCCGTTAATCTGGCTGCAGAATATCTTTGCTAATAGAGAAGGGTATGGAAGACTACTACTGCCTTGAAAGGCAAATGGTAATGTGTGTGTGCGGTGCATTTTGCAAACAAAGTTCATATTTACTCATATACCTAGCAGATCTATGAGGGTACAATCGTAAACATTCAGAAGACACTACTGAGAGGTAACAATGTTTATGAAACGTCTTTTAAAATCTCAAGATCCATCCCACTCTTCAGCGTTTGAAGAATGATTGAAGACAGAGGGTCTGCAAGTTTATCGCCACCTTGGTCAAATCAGCAGTGGGTGTGAAGCACATTCATTCAAAAAGCACAGCTGAACTGCTGTACAAGTGTTTGTAGTTGAATCGTCATGTCATATTCTCGAGAGAAGGCTGCTGGAGGCTTTTTTTGACAGTCAAAGTTAAAAAAAAAAATCTTAGCATGCACTTCTCCGGATGCAATACAGGAGTTCATGCATTTCCATCTAGAACCCTTAAGGACAGATATTTTTGCGCCAAAAAAAAAAAAAAATCAATAGGGTACAAACAATCTTCCTTGGCTCATCAGGATGACAAGCCACACTCAGTCACAACATGTCCTCCCCTTCTACAGCACACAATCACAGTAACCACCAACTCTGAAGAAGCACCATGCACTATTCCGATTGGCCCATATATCCCTTAAGACTTGCAAGATTACACACAAGACCATAGCACTCAAACTTCATCATAACTGGAAAAGATTCCATCTTGATTACCCCCACCACACAAGAAGCCAGGATATTACCAGGTTTGAAGTAAAAAAAATGCATAAAAAAGAGCAATGACAGTCTTTTTCAGGTTATGTGGATGGCAGCTGGAACAGCATTCCACTACACAACAGATGTGTCCCTTTGCGCCTAAAAATGCCTCTTCCAAGAGCATAGGTTAACGCCCTGCTCCTCAAGCTTCAGTTCCTCTATCAAAGTACAGCTCCATAATCTTAATCTGTATTCTAATTCTTTACAGCTAAGTTTGCAATGACTTTGGCCCTCATTCCAACTCTGGCGGTCAAAGACCGCCAGGGTCGCGGGCAACAGAAGCACCGCCAACAGGCTGGCCGTGCTTCAGTGCCCATTCCGACCGCGGCTGTAAAGCCGCGGTCGGAAAACCGGGTCTGGCAGTTTCCCGCCAGATTAGCCCCGGCTGGGCTAATCCTCCATGGCGGCGCTGCAAGCAGCGCCGCCATGGGGATTCCGACCCCCTTCCCGCCAGCCTGTTTCTGGCGGTTTTCACTGCCAGAAACAGGATGGCGGGAACGGGTGTCCTGGGGCCCCTGCACTGCCCATGCCACTGGCATGGGCAGTGCTGGGGCCCCCTAACAGGGCCCCAGTATGTTTTTCACTGTCTGCTTAGCAGACAGTGAAAAACGCGACGGGTGCAACTGCACCCGTCGCACAACTGCAACACCGCCGGCTCCATTCGGAGCCGGCTTTTGTGTTGCAGGCCCTTTCCTGCTGGGCCGGCGGGCGCTCCCTTGGCGGGCGCCCGCCGGCCCAGCGGGAAAGTCAGAATGGCCCCTGCAACCGCCGCCCGCCAAGCTAGGAATGAGGGCCTTAATCTACTACATATGAAGACAGGGTGAACGTAGAATGGCTGTCTTGTTATTGAGGAAGAGAAGTGCCAGGTAATTAGGAAGCAGAGTAATCTGGCCATATTTGAGGAATAGCTGATATCTTTGACCGCAAAGCTTGTTAGATCAGGTGACTGTCTAGCGACATCTGCGCCTTGAAATGAGGCTGTGCACGTCCAAGGACGAGGAGGCTGTGGGTACCCTAAAAGCAGATACAGTGCTCAAACCACAGCTGTGCCTCTTCACCATTTATGGCACCCTCCTTCTAATGGGCATCATACTCCCCCACAGGTATACATTTTTTCAGTGATTAATTTTTGTGAGTCCCAGCAGATACCAGCTGATGACATAAAGCAGCGTAAAGAATAATTTCTCAGTGAAAAGGCATGTACTCACTACACAGTACTGTGCGCACTGCAGAGTAGTCTACCTCCTGGAGCGTAGTGGTAGCACAACCTGTAGTCCAGGTGTCACTGAAAGCAAGGTTCTGTCACTAAGATTTCCAGTGGCCTCATCATTACAAAGTTGAAGTCACTTTACTGTCTTCCAAAAACTACTTTAAGGGTGGAGTGGTTCCCCAATGTAGGTATGTGGCTTTGGTAAAAAAAAGGCACTTAAAAGAGATCAGAGGGCTGCAGTGCAGAGATGCAAGCATGGGGTTCGTGTCTTTCTAGAAAAAGGCAATTCACAACAACATACACCTGATGCTAGACTGGTGCCATTCTTTCTTCGCTCCCATTAAAAAAGAAGCTAAAAGCAGCTATGAGGCACTTTTTGGTCTCGCAGTGAAATTTTCCTTGTTCTAGAGTGGTCTGAAGCAACTTTAGCCTAAAGGGTAAAGGGCAGCTGTGTGAAATGGGGCAACAATTTTCAAATTAAGCCAGCTCATTTTCAAGAGACAGGCTTCACCTTATAAATGAGTGGATTTGTACTGGAGCTTCCTACCTCATCTATGTATATGTGAATTTTAACTGTATTAAAAAAAAAAAAACTAGTTGAGAGAAAAAAAATATATATAGATAGACAGACAGACAGACAGACAGATTTATTTTTCACTGAAAATACCAAAGGCTACAGTGATGTTATAGTTAAGAAATTGAATTTAAAAAAACATAGAAATTTACTTAAAGAAACTAAGGTTACAGGGACGTTATAATTGGGTTCTGAATTTACTTGCACAAAACCAGTGAAATACAGGAGTTACAGTTATAGTTATTTCAATTAACTAGAACTTGCGGCATTAGGTTACTATAACTTGTGCCCCCGCCATGAACAGTTTTTTTCTTCAATAATTTGACTGCTAATGTTTCACTGAAATTTGTATCGGCGTTATAAAAGTTATCATGACTGCTGTAATATAGGGGGTAACTAGCAGTGCATTGCAAGGGTGCGAGTCTCTGAGTGGGTGAGTGGTTGCGTGAGTGTTAAGTAGGTCTGTGAGTGTGTCCATGAGTGAGTACATGAGTCTCTGAGTGGGTCTGTGATTGGGTGCATGAATGTCTGAGTGCGTCTGTGAGTGGGTGTGTGAGTGTCTGTGTGTGTGTGTCAGTAGCTGTGTAAGTGACTTGGCAACAAAGGAATTGCACCTGCCCTTTTATCAAACAAGAGTCCACAGTTTTGCACAAAATATCTATCCAAGTGGAGTTCTTTCAGCCTCCTTGGTTAAGTGTCCAATACATATTCTACACTACAGCTGTGTAGTGGAGCACAAGGAAATGCCAAAAGTGATCTTGTGTGCATTTCGGCAACATGATCGTTCCTGGTACATCTTCATGCAGAAATATGTGATGTTAAATCCTCCTATAGGGAAGACAGCAAGAATACAAAGAGGTAAATTTCCCACCAAACAAGGGTCCTTCCCCTTCACTATATGAAGTAAGTGCTTCTTTGTTTGCTGGAGATGTCCTCATATTCCTCAGCATCAAGAACTCCTCACCAAACTCAGTGGGTAACACGTTGGGGAGGATGCTTGTTAAACTCTCCATCATTCTGGCAAAGGCCAGGAACACCTTTGGATAGTACTAAGGTGGGCAGTGTAGGGCCAAACGTGCAAAGCTTCCAGGGGATTTGCATATTTGCATACTCATAGCAAATAAAAAGAGAACCATGAACTCTTCTCTCACCAGAAGACTAGAAAGAACCCACTCATCACAGTCAAATACGGATTGCTCTCCAATAGATCAATGATACATTCACCTGCTGTCCTCTTTTCCCTTCTTCTCATTGCTTTCTACTTGCTCTCAGTCCGGTTTTGTACGTGCCCGCTTTCCTCCTTTCTCGTCTTCTCACTGCTTTCTGCTTGTGTGCAGGCTGGTTTTGTGTGTGCCTGCTGTTTTCCTTTGCCTCCTTCCCACTGCTTTCTGCTTGCGCTCAGCCCAGTTTTGTGCAAGCCTGCCTCTCCTTCCTTCTCACTGCTTTCTCCTTGGGCTCTGCCCAGTTTTGTGCATGCCTCCTGTCCTCCTTGTCACGGCTTTCCCCATGCTCTCAGCCCAGTTTTTTGTGTGCCTGCTGTTCTCCTTTCCCTCCTCTCACTGCTTTCTCCTTGTGCTTAGCCCGGTTTGTCCATGTCTGTTGCCTGCCTTTTCCTTCCTTTTCACTGCTTTTCCCTTGCACTCAGCACTGTTTTGTGTGTGCCTGCTCCTTGACTCACTCTCAATTCATTTCCCTTGCTCTCAGGCCAGTTTTGTGCATGTCTGCAGCTTGCCTTTCCCTTCTTCTCACTTCTTTCTCCTTGCTCTCAGCCCGGTTTTGTGTGTGTCTGCTGTCCTCCAATCCCTCCTTCTCACTTCTTTCTGCGTGCAGACTAGTTTTGTGCATGCCTGCTGCCTCCCTCTCACTTCTTCCTACTGCTTTCGTCTTGCTCTCAGCACGATTTTGTGCGTGCCTGCTGTCTGCCTGCCCCTCCTCACTGCTTTCTTCCTGCTCTCAGCCCAGTTTTGTGTGTGCCTGCTATTAATCTTTCCCTCCTTCTCACTGATTTCTGCTTGCATTCTGTATAGTTTTGTGCGAGCCAGCTGATTGCATTTCCCACCTTCTCATTGCTTTCTCCTTTCTCTCAGCCCTGTTTTGTCTGTGCCTACTGCCCTCCTTCTCACTGCTTTGTTCTTGCGCTCAGCCTGGATTTGTACATACTTGCTGCCTGCTTGTCCCTCCATTTTACGGTTTTCTTCTTGCTCTCAGCCTTGTTTTGTGAGTGCCTGCTGTCTGCCTCTCCCTCTTTCTCACAGTTCTCTCCTTGATTTCCCACTCATGTTTTGTGCCTGCCTGCCACTCCCTCCTTCTACTTTCTCCAGGCTCTTCTGGGATGCCAGGCGGAGCTTCAAGGCCCCGCAGTCACAGCCAGCATTGCTTTTGCACACATCGAGCTGCTTAACATGCAGCTTCATATGTGCAAGAGTTACCATTTCATCTCTTTCCCTGTTGGCTTGTCTGTGAGCAGGGAAAGAGATGAAACCTCTGCTTCCAGCGGACGAGAGTACTTCAACAGCTCTTGCCCCTGGAAGCAATGTTTGCTCTGACTTGACAGGAGCTGTTCAAACTCCTGCCAAGTCTGAGCAAACAGCTATGTCCCGAGGTAGGGTACCCTGGGACATAGAAGTAGCCAGCCCTGCGGGGTGGCATTCCCCTGGGCCATTACTGGCTCCACATGCGGGGCACCCCTTATAGTGCATAAATTGCCCCAGGGAGGTAGTCCCCAAGGGGCCACACTGGCCCCTGCATATACTTTACTGTGAGGTGGGAGGTGGCGGACCTAGGGGCTTGGGGGAGCCTACTATAAATAACCAATTATGCCCAGGGGAGGTGGTGGTCCCTGGGGCTGGGGTGAGGGGGGCGGCGCCCGGCCCTCCCCACATACTATTCATGTAAGCCCGAGGGAGGAGGTAGTTCCTGGGGCTCAGGGGGATCCTGCAGACCCCCCAGTATAATTAACCAATTTTGCTCTGGGGAGGTGGTGGTCCACAGGGTGTGGGGGCCAATTGCTCCCCTGTATACTATTACGTTAAGCTCCGCGGAGGTGACAGTCCCCATGGGGCCGCACAGGCCCCCACATATTCTTTACTTTTAGCCTCGGTAGCTGCCTGGGGCTTGGAGGAGCCTAGTATAAATAACTAATTATGTCCAGGGGTAGTGGTGTTACCCGGGGCTAGGGGGAAGGCTCATGGCCCTCCCCACATACTATTCATGTAAGCCCCGGGGAGGTGGCAGTCACCGGGGCTTAGGGGGGTCCTGCAGACCCCTCCTACCCAGTATAATTAACCAATTTTGCGCTGGGGAGGTGGTGGTCCACAGGGTGTGGGGGCCTTGTGCCCCCTGGATACTAATAATTTAAGCCCTGAAGAGGTGGCAGCTCCCTGGGGTATAAATAGGCCCTAGGATGTGGGCCCTGTGCGCCCTCTCCTTATTTTTGACAGGCCGTGGGACCTAGCCCATCTGGGGGATTTCTTAAAACAAGCAAAAGCTTTTGAATTTTCGCCAGATCTGTCGCAAATCTTAGCGAAAATTAAATTAGAAAAAGTACACACATTTTATATATACTGCATTGGAGGGTATCTTTTGTGATGCATAAATGATTCCTCCTGTAACATGCCCACAGAGTCTCACCTTCAAGGGAAAAATACCTTCATTAAATACCCTCTTGTAACATGCTCTGGGGCTGCAGGCCATGCTATGGTTACATCCAACAATAGGAGTATCCAGGACTCGGAATGCCTAGTGGGAGACAGTGGTATGTTAGGGCATGGGTAAAGTGGGCAACTGCCCAAGGCCAAAGCCTTATTTGGGTGGGTGTAGGACCCATAAGATCTACCGGAGTCTTAGGGTCCTACAGATATTCTATTCCCATCTGATAAGATAAACTCAACTTGTGCATAAACCAAATGTCACTTTCTTTCCTTTTCCTTTGATTGAACCGAATGGATGGGAACACTTTACATAGAAACGCTGAACACAAGGTGTCATTAAAAGGCCAGTGTCCACAAAAGTTATATTGAAACAGACCATGCAGCCGTATGCTGTATAACATAACCAGTACTTTCACTTATGCATGGGTGGGTGCAGTTTATTCACTGAAAGAATGCGAGTGGACAACACTTTTAGCGCTAAATAATGAACATAAGCTTGGTATGTATGGAACCCACGAGAGGAAAAATGTGTAATTCAAAGTGTTTGCACTTTGGTATTACAGTGTTATCTGTAGAGTCCAGCTGGACTCATTCTAGTGTTTCTGTCAGCCACTCTGCTGAGGGCTGGTCTTACTTGTATAACCCACACCCACCCAACACAGGCGTCACCAGTCAGGTGAACCTGCCAATAAAAGGGGCCGGGCGCACGTGCCTGGGCCCAGTCTAGTACCAGCCTACCACCGTGTCTGTGTCACCTCATTAACCAGCATGAGGGCCTAGGGCCCCACATTACATTGGCGACGAGAATGGGATGTGGTCCTGTAGGCTGTTCCTCTGAGACGTCTTTGCTGGGCCTGAGATAGGCAAGCACAGTCCACACAGTCCTGTGGAAGCCCGCAAAAGGGCCTAGAGGAGACTCCTGCTTGATGGAGGTCTGGCACGAGAGGGAAGACTGCTGCTGCTCTGCCGCTGGACTTCCAGGCGCCCCAGGCCGTCACGTCATCTGCAGTCTTAGGAGGTAGACAATCTCCAGAGTCAGAATGCCGTCCAGAACTGTGTACAGTGGACTCCCCACTGCTCCAGATGCACTCGCATCAGAAGCTGTAAATAGACTTTGACCACATGAGCCCAGGCAGGACCGGATCGACAATATCCAGCGAACTGTGAGGTCGTGGACAAGCGACTGAAGTATCTGGACTTCATCCACACCGTGTTCGTGCCCAGCTGTACCTGGTTAAATTATGGACTTGTGCGGAGGTGTCCGGGTGCTCCCAGCTGCACCATGTCCACTGCAATTCTGCAGTCTGCCTTTTCGAGGCCGAGAGACTGATTGTGGTGCTTTGTTATTGTTTCTTTTACAGGTTGGACTTTTGTTTGGTTCCTCAATAAAGTTTGGGAGGGATGTAGAGTCCAGCTGGACTCATTCTAGTGTTTCTGTCAGCCACTCTGCTGAGGGCTGGTCTTACTTGTATAACCCACACCCGCCCAACACAGGCGTCACCAGTCAGGTGACCCTGCCAATAAAAGGGGCCGGGAGCACGTGCCTGGGCCCAGTCTAGTACCACCCTACCACCGTGTCTGCGTCACCTCATGAACCAGCAGGAGGGCCTAGGGCCCCACATTACATTGTCCCCCATTTTAAAGCGCGGAATTTTGAATGATCTAATAGAACTGCAACCAGTGGGGTAACGCAAAATGACGGGGCTTGTGTTAAATGGGGGCCCATAGAAGGGTTAGGGCCCCCTGCAGGGGACTGCTTTACTCCCCTGACTTCACCGCAGTAACCAAGGTAGCCCGCAGTGAGTACTTATGCGGCGCTGTGTTACCGCACCACAATACTGCATGACTCACGATACCACCAGTAATATGTACTGAGGGGCCCAACGCGTTTCTGTTGCCCAGGGCGCCAAAAGCCACTTAAATGGCACTGCTTGGAGATGAAAGATAAATTCTATCCCGGAGCATTTACCGTTCCCACTGAACAGAATGAAAATGCCCTTTTTGTTAGGATTAAATGCATGTTGCATCTGCCCCAGCCTCGCACGTCCTTCTCAAAGATCGACCCGGTACAAAATTCGCCAACGTGGGTTCAACTCTTTACTATATAAGATTCGACCACAAATCCACGGACCGTCATAACGTCTCTCCTGTGCCCAACTTCTCGTCAACGCAACTCAGTGCTGAATTTGTGCATGTTGTTTCCGGTACTGAGCACCGGCACTTATTTTTGAGGGCCGGCGATTTTTCTTCTTTAAATGGGCCTAAACTGTCCGGTACTGAGTACCGGCACTTTTTAATTTTGAGAGGGAGGGTACCGTCACATCTCAAGAAAAACGTAATACGTTTAACTGGAGAGTAGCGGCACTTCTCGGACACAAGCCACAGAGTACCTGCACTTTAATTTTTCCATTTCAAGCCCCGCCCTCAAGCATTTGCTGAGAGCAAACGACACATATGGGAAAGACTGAGGGAGAGAAAAAACGAAAAAGCGTCACAAAGATAAAAAGCAAAAAGCTGCTAGAGTGAGCTGAAGGGGCAGTGAGTGGCTTTAAATAGATTGACGAGGCCCGAGATGGCTTCAGGATTACGCTGCCTCAGTATGCCGTGTTCGCACATTTACATGCAGCAACCGCGTGTTTCTGGGCACCGGCACGCTTTAATTTACAAATTAAGCACTGACGCAACTACTAAAGCCTAGGATTAAGACCTGCTCATTTACCTGTTTAGTTGCTAAGTGAATTATTTAACGATTTGCAAATTATATATAAAAACTGATGAGTCAGGATAGTAGAAATACTCGTCATTTCTTCTAACCGCCAGTACGTTTGAGACGCTGCGGAATGCGCAGGCGGCAGCATAAAGCGCAAACTGGTTTGGCGAGAAAAGGGCTTGGCCAAATCTACAATAAAGTTCAATTATTTTTCAAAGGTTGGTGAGCATGGCCACTGGAAATATGTGGGCTGTGTTTTATGCAAAACTGTGTATTTATTGCCCTCGTCAAATAATTCCCCATCTGCAGAGCAAGTTGGAAATGTCATCAAAAATATTTGTTTCTAGCTCAAATTTACCAAAAGCTACAGACAAAATGCAAAAATGTGTGCTACGCAGAAGACAGCCAAGTTGCAAATGTTAATTGCTCACTTTGTAGTTGTTTTTTGCTGTAATGAGGTATTATCTGTAAATATCGAGGTTAAACTTTTACTCAGACAGAATTTATGTTTTTTAAAATGACAAAGCACTCCCGCCTCGGAATGTGCTGCATAATTTGCACACAAGAACAATCTGAGCACGTGCAGCAGCACGCAACTAAAGGGTTTTACAACCAAATTCTGCATGAAATGATGGGTATATAGTCACCTTTAAAGTCACAAGGGGAAAGGCAAAAACAACTAATGCGGGCCTTTGAAGACTAAATATCGGTGGTACAATACTTCACAGAAAAGCACGCGTGTAAACCTGCTCAAACACACAGCGATGCCATGCAGTTTGCTCACTACTAGGCACTGCTACTAGGTGTTTCCATTCATGAGAGCACGCCCGGCAGCTCTCTGCGCTTTACTGCCCATGAGAAACCAGCACCTCTTCCTAAAGAGAAGCCTGGCAACACCAGTGAACATAATAAACACACATAATGGGGAGAACATGCCTGGGAGCTGGTTGAGCAATCACGTGACATCATCAATTAATGCTTTAAGACACATAGACCAGCAGACTCCCATCCGCCTGCGTTTAAGAACTTAGTCAACCACAACTACTAGATCAACACGGTAGTGGGTAATAGAAGAACATAAATGCATCCAAATAAAGGCACATTAAAACAACCATTAGCAAAGTCTGTAGGTCTCACCTAGGAGAGAGTTATTGATTTATTATAGCTATGTACAGCAGCAAGGCTGAAAGTGGGGGGAAGGCACTATGAAGCGGGCAGTCACAGCGCTTTCTTTATTGCTGTTAAGATTTGAGACAACATGGAAGAAAGGAGGGCAGGTGGGGAGCACCATGGACAATGGGGGTATGGGAGAAAAGCGCTATGATGTTGCCAGTGTTGTCTAAGTCATAGTGTTTTTTTGTTTACTGCAGAGTGTGAGGCAACACAGAGGAAGGGGAGGCAACAAAGGAACAAGGTGGGAGGTGCCATTTTGGGTGGTGAGAGGGAGGGGCTGACAGCAAGCACATGGACAACAAAGGGTGGGAGAGCAAACAAAAACAAGGGCAACAACAGAAGAAGGAAGGACACGTGGGGGGAACTACAGAAGGAGGGAGGGCAGATGGGGCAAGCAACAACATGGCCAACAAAGCAAGGAGGAAGGGCAGTTGTGGGCAAGCAACAAACCGGACAGCAACGGAGAATGGAGGACGTGGGATGAAAGCAACAACACATCAACGGGTTGAGGGCTAGCAACATAGACAAGGAAGGACAGGTTGGGTAAGCAATACAAATGAGGGAAGGAGAGCGGTCAGGTGGAAGTAAGCAACACAGATCAAGGGGAAAAAGTACACGATGGACTCAGCTTTAAAAGGATGCACTCTAGTGGAGTGCGAAGATGGAAAGAAAAAAAAATAGCACCTAAAAAAACGAGCAGTCGCAGGTCACAAGCAATGCACCCATGCTCCAGGGGAAAGGCAAACACACAGAGAGGAAGGAAGCTTCTGGCAGCTGACCAATAAAAGCAAGCAAATGAAAGTGACAGTAAAGCCAATAAATAGTAATCTATTGGAGAACTCTAACCCATTGTCGGTGATCAAAGACCTTAAAAAACCAGAAGAAAGTCAACAGAAAATGTGGGGAATAGGCAGAAAGAAGTGGAAGAGTATCCAGAAAGAAGTCATTTACAGGAACAACACATAATGAATCAGTCCAAATGAAGCAAGCACCATGGTAGGGGCACAAAAGAGAAGTGAACTACCATTTCTAGGTCAACCTACAGACAGCTTACATTTTCATTTGTCAAAGACCTACTGTCTACACTACAATACATAGGATGTACTTTGGGTCTGCCTTTTGCTCATGAATGGATGATTTGCTGGTCTATCTCAGTGTTTTGTTCCAAACTCAATATCTTTAATCCCTGGTTTTGTGCTTGCTCCACCTCTACAGAATTTCTCCTTCTCCATGTTTTCGATTGGATGAGTTGCATCTTTTCACAGCTAACATCAGAGAATGACTATTGTATTTGGGTGTCTGTGCTCATGGGGATGTATAACTTTCCTTGAACTCTCCAGCATCAGCTCCTTTTCCCCTCACATCCTCACCCTCCACACTCTTCCAAGGCTTCTCACAAACCCATATTCCAAGCACCCTCCTCATTTTGTCAAATGCTCTCTTGCACCAGCCCATACCATGTACTTATTTTACATATTGTTTTTTTAAATGAAATTGCTTTGAAGATGGACAGTCGGCTGCACAACCTACCCGGACTTCAGCTCATGTCGTCTAAGAAAAGTATCATCTGCAAACTTTTTTTTTTTTTAACTTGGCTTTTAAGATGCCACTCTGCCATCCTGAAAAGGAAAGTAACTTTTTTTTTTTTAGTTACTGCAGGTGTCTCAAGAATCATGGATGAACACTGGTGGCTACCGTGGAATATTTTTTTAGAAGCAAAGCTATTCCAAGATGACCACCATTGTATGGCCATGAGTTGTGATGCACCAGTAGCCATGGCAGATTTAGTTTTAACCATTATAGCTGCTGATGCATTTGTGTGTCTGTTAATTTGCACCCATGGCCATCCTGGTATGCTTTTTCTCCAACAGAGAAACACTTTTAAATGCCCCCCAGTGTGTATTTGCCTTGTGACGCAAGCAAAAATTTTGGAGTTTTGTTTTATTTTTAACAGTGTCAATGGAAAAAACGCATCAGCAAAACCAATAGCTTAGGAATCGTCTTCTAAAGGCAAGACTTATTGGCTTCACCACAGCTTGTTGGAATAAGTGGGCACGTTTGGTTAGTGCTGAAACCCACCCTGAATAAGATAAACTTAGGCAGACAGCTGGACTACTTTCAGACTATTGGTGGCTAACTTTCACTTATGCAGAACATCAACCAACATTCTAAAAGCTCTGCAGACACTATGTCAAAGGGACTGGGCAATGTTTACTGCAGCAATATTGGGAACTCCATGACATGGTCTCACAAATATCATGGTATGGAATATATGGTTTTCAGTTCCGGTTATCCATAATCCCACTTCAGCGAAGTTATGAAAATACAGAAGCTGTTCGCTGAGGGTCACTACAAGGTGAAGCAGCTCCAAAGAGGACTCTTTGAGGACAAGGTTTAGACAATGTATTGCTTGAAATACGGGTGTCATGTCCCCTGAATCAAGAATGTTTGTGGCATCCTGCTTCTCGAGCCAAAATATTCTAGCTACTTTGCTGCCCTTCTTAAAGAAAACCAAAAAAAAAAAAAATCACACACTTGAACCCAAGATGAGCGGCAAACATGACTGGTCTGTTCGATTTGCCTTTGGTGTTCAAATTAGAGGTTTGCTTACCTGGACATAAGTACTCTATTAAGTAATATTTCGGTTCTGCCATACTGGATGTTAAAGATATCAGACAAATTAAGAGGTTTGAGGACGGAGACGTTACTATTTGTGGAAAAATGTAGCCAGTAATCCTTCCTACTAATTTATGGGTGTCCCCCCGGAGAATGGTGGGAAGCAGCGTGATGGCATCCCAACCCCCCTTGGGAAGAGGACGTGCATGGAGAGTGAGCCAACAGTGCTCCACCCCTCACATAAACACGTCATCAAAAATCAGATCAGGAGAAAGATGGGCTAAATTGTGGAGGTTCGTGCTCTCGTTCGCAGGTGCCAGAATAGCACCGGCGTTGTGAGGTAGTAGTTGCCACTTGTAAATACCGGTTGGACAGGTGCATCTACGGGCGCGAGGTTCACTGTCGGTAGCTCCGCCTACACTCAGGAAGGACTGACAGCTCATTAGGAGTCCAGGGTTCTGGCCTGCTGTGAGTTCAGGCAACCACAGGAAACGCACACGTGGGGGTAACCTTTATTCTCTCAGCGGTTCATTAATCACATAAACAATTGTCTGAATTGGAAAAAAAAACTTCTTGTAAAACATTCTATCCAATTACTGCACGACGCGAGGAAAAAAGACTCTTGGATTATCACGGCCGACAGCAGAAAAGCACAGCTTTCACTAAAATTATCTATTGCTCGACTCCCAACCCCCAACCCCCAACCAAGAGACAAAAACTCATAGGGAATCATCTGGGACGTGGCTGCACACTATGTGCCCAATAAAAAGAGAGGAAGGGCAGCCACTGCAGAAGAGCAGCCTGAGAGAGAGGAAGGATGCTGCTGCCTTCTGAGGGCAGACCGGCCAGTGCTGCGCGAGAACAGAATTATAACAATTTCAGGGATATTTAACACGGAGAATACAGATCTGACGAATCCACGGTTGCTAACAAATCAGATTTAAACGCAGAGTGTGAGTGAAATCTGCATCGGAAGTTGAGCAGAATTAATTTAGTGTTTTTTTTCCTCAAAATTTTATAGAATTTTCTCCTTTTGTTTGTCCTTTCTTTTATAGAATTTTATATATTGTGTACAATGCATTGATTTTTATGGTTATTAACTAAACAATAAAGATTCCTCACTTAACGTGTCAGTTCTATTTAAAGCGGCCCAGCACCTCTCAACTGTACTGTTCGCACTATACAAATTCTAATAGGAAAATCAATAATACATATACATTAACGTAACATAGGTTACTGTTTAGGGCATGTGTGACGTTTGCCTCAAATTGCTTAAAAGAATCCTAAAATCGTATTATATATTTCTTAAATTATGCATCAACAAAAGCATTTCGACAAGAAATGCTCCACATAGCAACAAATACCTGGTACACAATCAGTTGACTTGATGGAATAGTAGAGATGAGGATATGGAGGATGGAGACACGGATATTTCACTCAAACCCTACATGTCGTAAGACAACATATCTATGTGCATTCAGCACTACATATTATTTGTGATCTAATGTATTAATGTAAACTATTGCACTTGAATCCTATATTGAAGTACATTCCCTGCAAAACTAGAGAATCTTTTATACTGCAAGGCATTACCTTATTAAATGAAATGTATTCTTTAGAGATGGAATAAACCTATCCTCACATTATTGAATTGCATGAACATTTAAAACAAGGATATATCATGTAACGTGTATACTAATGTTTTTACTTTGAATTTACATTGTAGTTCTTTCCTGCATTTATGCTCACATATTTCACATTGTATTACATTTACTTAAACATGTAACATGAAATTAGTTTTAACTTATGTACTAATATTTTCATTAGTTTGAAGTTACCTGTGCACAATGACACACATTTTAAATGCGCACAAATGCACTGTATGCTTAAGTTGCTCTGAATAGGCATGAATTTATTTCGATAGGAAGTGCTGTTTTCACTTTTTCTTGCATTTTTTTTTTTTTTCAGGAATATTCACATGAAATGTTAGCTTGGACATAAATGTTGCACTGTCTTAGTAATAGTGAGCCTGGGAAAAGGACCTTGGTGAAAGAGCATGAAGAACCAGAGTGGATGAGCCGACAGTCCCTGTTCGGAGTTGTTGCTGATGTTCAAGGACAATATCATTCTCAGGACTGCCCTGGAAGAAACTGTACATGTTGCAGTATACAACACAAGAATGGACAAAGACAATAGAACCCCTGATGGTGTTAACAAGGGGTGTTGCTTAGAAGGATTTGTGTGATATTAACTGGTGCTCACATAGGTAGTTGGACATGTGATCTCCTTTGGACTTTAAAGGGTACAGACCTCTATCATTTCCCCTTCATAATGTCCCTTTTTGCAAAGTGTGCCTTTGGCTAACACTTTCTGATTCTAAGAAGAGTTTTGACCGAGCTTCTGAAATGCTGACACCTTCCCTATATGCACAAGCATATTTTCCTTTTTTCCCCTTAACATTAATCGGACTCTTTGAGATTTGCCCTAGACTTAGAATTTGACTGATTTAGACCCTGAGCTACACAACTTCAGATATTACTCATGTTTTGGAGAGAGCGAGAGAATCAAAGATTGTTCTCTGAACACTAAATTCTATTGGTAATTTTCTGTAACTGAACTTCTTGTAACACAAAAGTTTGATGGACGGAGTGCCAAACAATGCAAACACTCACCCCCAGTCACAGATCTGGGTTTAATCCATCATTCTTTTGCTCACCATGCCACCCCAGTTTGGACCCAGCCATATGCAAATCAGTCTTCACCCTGTTCCTCATGGGAACAGTACAGCCCGAACTGCCAAGCCAGGTCCTCCCTGGACTGGAAACAAGCATCCTAGGACTGGTTTCAGGGTATCACCCATCATAAGCCAGGCTAGCATGAATCCACTGGCACAGTGAGCATGGGACCCACATCTGGGCATACCCTTCCCACTTAGGGCAACTTTAGAAACACAAAAGTATGATGGATCGGGTGCCGAACAATGCAAACACTCACCCCCAGTCACAGATCTGGGTTTAATTCATTGTTCTTTTGCTCACCATGCCACCCCAGTTTGGACCCAGCCATATGCAAATCAGTCTTAACCTTGTTCCTCATGGGAACAGTACAGCCCGAACTGCCAAACCAGATCATCCCTGGACCGGAAACAAGCATCCTGGGACCGGTTTCAGGGTATCACCCTTAATCAGCCAGGCTAGCTTGAATCCAGTGGCACAGTGAGCCACAAGCCTTATGCTGATGCACCTAAACTTCTTCAGAAGATTTGGTTATCGTAGTGTGGTTTTTTATCTTTACGGTATGTTTTTGAGACTGGTTTATATTAACCTGACTATTAATTTGTAATAAAACCCTTAACTTTATTCCTGAATATTGGACCTCATGGTGTAGCCTAATGTGTTACACTGTTAATTGGAAATTGTTGTGATTAATGATAACTCCCGACATCTTTTGAGTCGACTTAAAAAGGTCTGTTGCATGATCAATATCAGCGCAGTGGCCCAGGCAGTCCATCAAGTAGAGAGGTAACCAATGACAATCCAGCTCAAACACATGACTCATACCATATTGACGTATTTACATTACCAATAGTACATATTATGCAAAAAAAAATTGGACATTTACTTCAGTGAATAGCAGGCTGGGATATGTCATCTATTTTTGATTGGTATATCGGATGACTAAGCTCATATTTACCATTAAATCACCAATTTATATTATACCCCATCCACTGATATCACTTAAATCCCCCCCAAAAAACACACACTCACATTATTATTATATATATATATATTAGCCGAGCCAAAATATATTTATTTTGGTGGGTTTATGTAGGACTGACGAAAACCATGATGGTGTCAGGACATTAGGCAGGAATTACAGAGATAGAATAGGCAAACTGGAGCTAAAATATTGACACAATAAATAAAAATTCACAGTAGAATAAAAAAAAATCAGCCTCATCAGCCAAATGACAATACAGGAACAAGACTCAGGTTTTATCCTTGTTCTGCAGATTTAGCCACGACTGGGACCTGAATACGCTGGCAATGCAACCACCAATATTTGAAGGTGGCAAGTCTACGTGGGAGGGGGGAAGGGATACAACTCTCCAGTGTGTTATAAGCAATGGATGATGATATATATGTAGAGTGATGTGGATAAGACTAAGCGAGAGAAGAGCACAAGAAGGACAGCATACATTGCGGTCAGCTAATGAGGAGGGCTCAGCCACCTAAGTGAGTTAGCGAAGAGAGGGCAAACCCTAAAAGCATAAGATAAGGAGCATATAGCAACAACTGGAAATCTGTATGTGGGTGACATGTAGCTGATGCATCATGGGCATTCAAAAGGATGTTCTTAGGAAAAAAGTCAAATCAGGAGAAGGATGTCACCATAAACAATGGGTGCGAAGATGTCAGCACAAAGGTCACTTGCACAATGACGCATGGGAGAAAAGAAAACTATTAGGATATCAGCCTATGAAGGAAGTAGTTACATGGGTAAGAACAAAAAAAGTTGGGATTAGACACCGATAACCACCATGAAGCCATTCAGCTGCATGGGGGTAGATATGAGAAAGGACAATTGAGGAGTAAGGAACTGAGTCCAATCCACCAAATGGATTTTCCATGCAGCAGAGGAGACAGCAAGCATAGGGGATGAGCAGTTTGTCAAGGAACAGTGGCTGCATACTATGCACATTTCCAAAATAACCAAGCTTTAGGTTTACAATAAGGTAGGAAGTCAGCTGAATTAGTTCCTGTAAGTGAGGGTCTTCTTAAAGAGCAACACATTGATCTCTTTCTGGAATACGATAAAGGGAGGAAAACAGCAGCTCAGAGGGAGAGCACATCATCTTTGAAGCACTGCCTGAGACTGACTGAACTGAGGATCCTTTTACTTGGGACCGTGAAGGCTTATTATGCTAGAGAGGTCCCAGGAATCCCCAAATTATGTCTTTATCAGCAATGCACTTTGTAGATTGTTTGTGGTAACCCTTGTAGGTGAAGCAAGTCAGCAAAAATATACCAATCAGGACCCAATATAAAAAGAGTAAATCATCAGAAGTGATGTAGCCAGAGTGGCATGTACCAGGGAGTCTTGTGCAGATGAGTGTAATAAATCCTTCAAGGGCACCAAATGGCTTTTTGGAAGACCAACTCAGAGGGCTCTTCCTTTATCCAGCCTAGAGGTAGTTAAGGCATTGAGTCCAGAGTGTAAGTATAAGACTGGGTTTACATAGTTAATGGTCGCAGCAGATGAAGTTAGAAGTGTGTGTCTCTCACCACATTTTTATGTGGAAATCAAGTTGCAGCCTTCTAAACAAAACAAAATTTAGCAGAATACATCACTGACCAGCATTTCTTGCTCCATATGAGCAAACATCAATTTCTGGATGAAGAGAGTAAACGGTAAGAAGCAGATAAATAGAAATTGCAACTTTCTTTTGAAAATCAGGTTTCAGATAATCATAGCATATATTTAGCTTTCAATTTTCACTAAGCGGTCAGAAATGTGGAAGCCACCATAAGGGAAAGCAGAGTGGTTTCAGCTTATTTTTGAATGATTAGGTTTGTGTCTCTTACCAGTTCACCCATTGGACTTATATGTATATCACACAATAAGGGCAAGAGAACAGAACTTTGTTTCACCCTATATGAAAAAGAAACTGGAAGTCTTGGAATGGTGTGTCTTCAAAACATGGCTACTAGATTGGACCAACACAGTGAACTATTTAAGAATAGTTCCATCAAAGCAAAACTGCGGCATTGTGGGGGATAGGAAAGTAGAGGCCCGCCATGATAGTAACCACAATTTTAAACAATTATTTCTTTCTGCTGAAGCATTTCGAAGGTCCAACACCAACAGTAGCAGTAAAGCACCAAAACCTCTATTAGATAGCAAGCACTGGCGAGTTTTGTGGCCACATGTAATGTCTAAACCATATTTGCATGCTGAATTTTATGGCCTGTTAGTGGTGGCCTTTTCCAACTATGAAATTATTCTCATTTCTGATATTCTGGTTCTTAGCATTCATAAGTTGCTTTTTACTAAATACAAGGTATTTTTTATAAGGGAACCAACCCTACACAGCTCAGTGTGGCGAAGGAGACAAAATGGTATTATGTCAAATGTTAGGCATCAAAATCACAACTAAAAGTGGCAGTTAGAGATCACGCTTGGTCGGAGAAACGAGGGTAGACGGATTTACAAAAGAACTCTTGCCAAGGCTAAGAGAACCAAGGAGGATAAAATTTGGCTTGATCTGCTTTCAGTCATATAACATCAGGACAGTAGGTCATTCTGGCAGATCCTCTCATATTGCAGTAATGATAGCATTAAGACTTACCATCATCATATCCAACCTGAGAACTGGACACCCACTCTGCAAATGTGTATGCCCCTACAGCTTTCAATTAAGAGGGGCTGTGCCCTTAAACCCAAGCACATTAATTTCCACTAGAACTGATGAGGAATATGAAACAGACCATGTGCATTTCTCTTTAGAAGATACTACCAACGCTATAAATTCACTCAAGTTAGCTTATGCACTCAGTCCAGACAAAATTCTGGTGATCTGTATAAATCCGAACCTACAAACTGGACTAGCTATATCAATCTGTTCTCCAATGCTATATCGGGGGGGGGGGGGGCTTAAAACCCTGATACTTGGAGAGGGACTAACAATGATACCTGTGTATAAAAAGAGCAGCCTATGTATTCCCGCATATGATATGCCTATAAGCCTTATTGACAACCTGCAAAACGTCTTTGCAAGGCAAGTTCTTGACAAGTTGCTGTCCTGGGCTGGGGTAAATTGTGTGCTATCTCCGCTTCAAGCTAGCTTTAGACCATAGACCAGTACTTCTGACTAGGTACTTCAATTGGCTCTCCTCTATTGGAAACATACATTGCTAGCCAAGTAGATATAGTATGTGCATTTGTTGAACTTAGGTCCACTATCGACCTTGTTCCTAGAGAGAAACTGTAAAGATTTATGTTTCAGATGGGTGTGCCTGGGAACCTGGTCCGCATAATTGCAAAACTGTATGAGGGAAATTATGCTCAGATCCGGTGGGGTAGTAAGGGGTTATTAACAATTCATATTCCCATCAAGTGAGGCGTACAGTAGGGGTGTGTCCGTGCACCCAACCTATATGTTATGGTGCAGAAAATCCTTGCCTGTCAGAAAGATTCACTTGTTTTAAATAACAAAAAGACACCAACTTTGTTTTTCACTGACGATTCTCTTTATCTTCAAAACACCAGTGGGGCTTCAAGTCATAATTGATAGATTTTTGGAATTTTGTAAACTGACAGATTTGAAATTAAATGTATCTAAAACTAAATTTATGGTGTTTAGTATTGGGGAGGTTACAATCTGTACAATGAAAGTTGGCAATGAAACCCTTGAAATAGTCCATGGCATCGACTATCTAGGAGTCAGGGTATCGGACAAATTCCGATGCGAACTTCAACTCAACAAAGGCTTCCTTCGTATGCCGCATAGATCAAAGGACATTCTGCCTTTATACAAGGATATGTGTCCTCAGTTAGTGTCTCCCAGAATGGAGGCCTAACCTGCAAGAGTGGAGGTATGGGGGTATTCACACACTGGACACAGAGGAAACCATATTTGCAAGATCAGTACTTGTGTGTCCAGTTATCACCCCTATAATTCAGATTTGTTTTTTTGTTTTTTTTATTTGTGCATAAATCGGATCTCAGATTTGATAACATTGAAATCTTTGGAGTACTGAATTTGACTTTGGACCACGCTGGAACTGAAGGAATACAGGGATTCACTTGGGGATCTATTGGCTCAAGAAATGCTACGATGGTCCTCAGGCTTAAATGTATTTTTAATTGGTTCCAGGATCTTGGGATCAGAAGTCTTTGTGACTAAACTAGTAGCATCTGTAAATCCAATAACAATAGTTTAAAATCTCACTACTCTGCACAAACGCGTGAAAAAGGCTAATTACTTGTGAGTCCAAGAGGTGCCTTTCCAATCAGTTTTTTTTTTTTCCTTTTTTATCTTAAAGTGACTTATTTTGAATCCTTTTTGGATTTCATTACATCTCCACCTGCCAAGATCCTATAGGTGTGCTTTTGTCTAGGCTGCCTACCATTGAAATCTTTTACTAGACTTTTGAAAAAGATTGCAGTGTCTGATGTGTTCCCTGCTTGTGGGTTAGCCCCCGAAACTGAGAAGGATATATTTTTTTTTTGCCCTTTATACACTTTCCTTCGCCGTAAATGGATACGCCCTGTATGTTTAAATCTTGGTGTCAATCGATTTTTGATTGCTCTCATATTTTGAAAAGTGATACCTCTAATGCAATTGTATATGTTGTCACTAGATACCTGATGGGTGCCTGGCACAGGCAGAAAATTAATTTGCCTGCCCTAGACATCCAACCATGCCACTACTGACCTGTGCATTTGACCATGGGCCAAAGAACCTATAGCCTGTGCATTGATTTCCTTGTGTACTTAGGTTTTAGCATTGCAAGACATGATTTTAGCAATTTATGTATTTGAAGGAAGTTTATTAGTGCTGCTTGCCTGGTACTGTCTACTAGTGAATTCATTTGAAATTGATGTGCGATGTGTCAGTATCGTTAATCAATGAACTGAAGTGTGAGTTGCTGAGAGGATCTGAAGCACAGCATGATAAGATTCTATCATCTTATGTATCTTAAGGAAGTTATTTATTAGGGCTGTTTACCTTGTACTGGCTACTAGTGAATTCATGGGTAAATTCATGCGAGATGAGTCAGTATTGTTAACCAATGAACTGAAGTATGAATAACTGTGTGGGAATCTTTTTGCATTCGACACAATTTTATGTTTTTTTTTAAATAGTCAGTTTTTATTTAAGATGTTTTTTACTCGTGTGCTTTGATGGTTTATCAAATAACCAAATAAAGCGTTTATTGGTTATGATTATGATTATGACAGTGGTTTGAAGAAGACTGAGATGGTCTGTTGTGAAGAACTCTGATGAGAGGCTTGAGAGAAGCCGTAGGAGTAGACACTGGATGGTAGTTCCATTTATATAGACCTGTCTACGCTTGGCAAGGTATTGAAACATTTTCAGACATGATGCACGCCATTCCACAGCAGTTCTTGGGTGGAAGAGTTTGTGTCCGTCAGATAGCCACTTTGTGTGGTAGTGTTTTGATGACGTGTGTAAGAACCAGAATGGTGCTCCTACTGTGCGTTTTTGACAGGGCTGGACTGGCCATTTATTCCACCAAGGATTTCCCCAGTGTGATGGAGTGACTGGAGGCAGCTTTTGAAGACTGATGGCGCCCCTGTCGCTCTCTCTGACCCCTAAGGGTAAGTGCAGCAGGCACCGATGGCGGGGCGTTTTAAGAAAGCGAGAGAGCAATAAAAATGAATTGGAATGGATGGATGAAAAGGGGGAGGGAAAGTAATTTAACAGGGCTGGTTAAAACATTTTTGCTAGAGCTGCTTTTAATTTAAAGTCTGGCCCTGTTTTTTTTTTTTTCACTATTGGAACTCGGCATTTAGCTAAGCTAAAGGAGTGTCAGATGGGATTCTTAGGCTATGAGATGCTAGCGCAAAGATGGACTGTGTGAGAAGTATTTTGGTACTCTGCGTGTATGACAAAACCAATTCATGCAGTGTCTCTGAGATGGCATAGCTGTGCTTAAGACAGGAGTATAGCAAACGAGAGAGATGCGCGTGAGTCTACCACCCTTTGGGAAATTTGCTACAATTTCATGCAGATATGATCCAGAGATCTGTGTTGCACACCCCTCCCAGGTGTAGCAATCGGCTTTGTCTGCTCATTGTGGAACCGTAAAGGAAAAAGCCAATTCTTTGCACACGTCCTGAATTCCAGGTAGTTTTGGGTGTTTCTGTTTTTTCGCAGGAAGAGGACTTCTAGCTTTTTCTTTTGTCAAAAATGCAACTGTATCTTCAAGGACAGTAAGGATAGTTTTATTACTCCTTCTCAATTTAGGCTGATAGGCTTGGCCTTGGCAAGTTGCTTCTGATGACAGAGTTAAGTCACGTGGGCGGCCTGCTCTGTGCAGTTTTGGACACAATGAAACC
The DNA here is from genome assembly GCF_031143425.1 of Pleurodeles waltl. NCBI lineage: Eukaryota > Metazoa > Chordata > Amphibia > Caudata > Salamandridae > Pleurodeles > Pleurodeles waltl. The sequence goes on from NC_090445.1 coordinate 1,419,485,435, forward strand.
CCAGTGAGGGACTTGCAATTATTATAAGAAAAGGAGTCAAAAGAGATGAGTAACCCATCCAGAAATTACACTGTAATGGTATTTTCCCAGCAAACGATGTAGGGCGTAGACTTCTAAAACTTTATTTCATTTCAGGAATATTGGTTCCCTGTGTAACTAGATGGTGCATCATACTGTTTTTTCAAAGGTTTCCAGTGATAGAGAATTAATGCAGCTTTTTACTAATTAGCTGTGGGTGCCAAAGCCAGTTTATGGGGGGGGGGGGGGGGGGAGTGGGGAGGGGAATCTGAAACAACCAATCAGATGTTAAAGGATAGTGACCAAAACTCCATGTTCCAGGGATTTCTCGGGCAAGCATGGAATTTATGTTAGGAATGAGGCATATTTTACAACAAAAAAGACCTCCCATGGTAATTATTTTGACAAGAAGACTTGGCCTTAGATATGATATGCTTTGGCATTAGTGTTTTTTCCATCCCTTCCTGACTCTTCCCAGCCTTGTGTGTCTGGTCATCATTTTTTTTTTTAGAAACAGGCAAGAATTTGCTCTCAATGTTAGCGGCCATATACACCCATATAGGAGATTTCCTTAATCCCATATTTTAGACTGAAGAGGGCTGGTGAATCAAGTCTTTCACTGTGGTTGAAGGGACCGGATTATCCTTCATTTCCACTACTGGACCAAATCATGATGGTACAAGTTGGTAAAACTTGGTCACGTTCACACTATTGGAATCTCCAATTCAGATTTTCTACTTTCTATGTTGGCCAGCACATTTCAGATTCTAACAAGCATTGACAAATCCCACAGGTACGGCTTTGATAAACTGGTTAAATTATTATTTAAAAAAATAAAATAAAATAAAAACTTACAGCAAGCATACATGACATAAGGTGAAAGACTAAAACTTATGCTGCCCCTCTTAAACAGACAAGCTAAGCCGCTGCTGCTTTAGGTTTGAGGGATCACACATCAACATTTTGCAAACTTCTGTGACATTTTACGTTAGCAGAAAACGTGTCTGCAAGGGTCGTGTCAGTCGCGGCTCTACCACGGAATCGAAGGACTATGCAGTGCACTGTATTAGCACCGTTTTCAAGCTCTACAATGTGCGCTGTTCAAGCACAGCACTGATGTGCTATGCAGTGTGTTGTATTTGCCCAGCAATTATGATCTATATAGTGCACTGCACTATCAGGGCATTTAAGATCTACGCAATGTACTGTTCTAGCCACAGTGTTAAAGATCTACCCAGTGCACAGTCAAAAAAGAAAATAATGTTGGTTTATGTGGTGCACTGTTCTAGAGAAGCACTGAAATTATATGCAGCACACTTCACTAGGGATAGAGTGGCGCACTACGCAGGGAGCTGCAGATCTGTGCAGTACATTGCAGATCTGTGCAGTAGACTGGGCTAGGGAAGCACTGGATTTTCACTGCATTGTACAAGTGAAGCTAGTTTTGAAGACAATACTCTGTAGCAGGGCATCATCTAAGATCCCCAGTGGTGTGGTCCAGGGCAACATTTATTTAAGATATAGGTAGTACGCAGTCCCAGTGGAGTAACTCGTCCACTCAATTATTAAATACGAGTAAACTCAATTTTAGAACATTTAGCCTGATGACGGATACATGTGGATTTCTATCAGATATTAATTAACGTAAACACCTAAAGTTTGGGTCCTTATACGCCTGATTTACGTGCGAGTCAGTAGCAGATGGTCCCTCGTGAGCCAACGTGTAAATACCCACATGCAGTACAACAAGGCGCTCACTCGGCCGACATTTCAGCACCGCTTTGCTCATATCTCCCTCCGGAAGTACATTTAATCTGCTTCGCATTCACGTGTAGACGACACATACATCATTGCACCGTAAACCTCCGATGCACTGCACGAATTCTCACACAATATTGTTAAAAGAAACCCCAACGATCCACCAGTCCTTTAAAAAAAAAAAAAAAGTATTAAAAACGCTCAAATTAATTTAGCACCATTTAACATACAGGGTGCAACTTCGATTGCTTTATGCACTCAACGTGAGACTTTAAAGAACAACCACGAAACATAATTAAAAACTCTGAGATATGATGGCTTCTATTCTCCCTGATTTTTAGGAAAAGGGCTACAAACCAGACAGTCAACAGTTGAACAATGCACACACTGCAGTGAAGTCGGGAGTGAACGGCAACGCCAGCATGTATCACTGGGCAGAAGGGAGAGGGCTATTTACAAACATCTCTTTTCATGGCATCACGTTATAGCAAACTCCTGGGAGTACGTTCTCTCTTGTTTTCTGTTAGCACGTACTAGTTAGGAGTCACAGGGGGTGGGTGAACTTGGTGTGTTTCCTGTCAACAAATAAAGAGATAACGCGGTTGGAAAAGTTTGTTTTTCCGGATTCAGTTGCTAACACTGACTTAAGAACATTTAAAGCTCCTCCGTCGAAAATTGCCGCCGCATCCTTCAACTAAATATTCGCGTTGAGAGGTATATTTTTTACCGATGGGTACCGTCTCCCTTACTTCATTATGTAGCCACTCAACCCCAAATGTCCAGATGGCCCAAAACCACATACCACAACTGTACACAGCAATCACAACCTGGTCAACTGATACACCTGGCGGGGCGGTAAGGGAAACGTAATCACCCGACTTTAAATAAGCTAACGTGAAAACCATTGGCACGAACTTGTTTCCAGTAAACTAAGCGCCAAGAAAGAACCTGTGCCCGCTACCAGCTGCAAGCACAGCAAGTGGGAGGGGTCGCCCTGGGCGATGACAGGTCAGGCAACATATTCCACTAAGAATGACACCGAACTGTGCAGCAGCTCCCGGGGAGGGGGTGGTCAGCTGCCCCAACTGATGAAAGGAGTCAGGGGGCGGGGGGCACTACCTCCACAGAATGAACACTGAGGACAGACTGAAAAAAGTTGACGTCATCCATCGGGGCCGGGAGCTGCGAGAGGCTCTGCCACTGGTGACCCCCAGCAGCAGGCAGGGCCCGGGCGGGCTGAGACCGAGTCAGCAATACCTGCACACCAGGAGGTGCCCCCAGCCGCCTCCCCCCGCTCGGTACGTACCAGGTTTGCTCTCCTCCCGGTCGGATTTCATGGTGCAGGTGCAGGTGCAGGTGCTGGCTCGGTTCCGAGAGCCTGCAGACGGATCCGTCACTCTCCCCCGGCTCCTCCCTCAGCAGCTGCAGGAAGTGCTGTTTGCCTTACCTGCGCCGCCAGGAATTTGACCCGAGCACAGGTTGCTGAGTGTGCGCTGGTGATGTAACTAGGAGGAGCCGGGAGGTGTGGCTGCAGCCGCGCTGGCTCTTCACAAGGGAAGTAGGAAACTGGTCAGTGGTCATAAGCAGGCCATGTACTGCGCAGGTGGCACGGGGACAAAACTGGGTAATTGCTCAGGGCCCCAACATTCCAAGGGTTCCTCTTGCAAAGTGAACTTTCTCTCCATCTCACTTTTATGTATTTTATCTTAACCTTTAACATATACGTCAACATTGTTAGGCAACATGGAACTTGCATTTGAAAAAAAAAGTATATTAAATTCAAAGCTGTTAAAATCAGGGGTCATCAAAATATTTCTTATCTGGGGCCCCCAAAATCCTCACGATATCACAGTTAGCAATCCCTACAAAGCTCATGTTCGTTATAAAGCATTCTCTGTAACACCAACCAGCCAGCATATTACGCAGTAAACGTACCTCATACACTCCGCCAAATCAGGTAATGTGAACACAAACACGTTACACATTGCTCTGCATGCGTTCCAAGAGATGCACACAAAACAATGAGAAAAACAAAGATGATGTGATTTTATCTCCAGTAATTGTTCGAGGTCGCATTCCAGTCCACAGTGGTGCGACTTCAAACAGGAACCAGCCACATGCAAACAATCCTTGGTCCTGCACCAAAAGGAGCAAGCAAATTCTAGTTGTCAGGTCAGGTCGTGTCCAAACGTGTCACACACAACATAATATGGATCCAACACCCCTAAGCTTCACAGATCCCAGTTAACTTCTGTGGGAAATCACACTTCTCAAGAGTGTACGTATAAACTCTTGTGATGTGCATGGAAAAGGGACGGTTCCCAGGCCCATAACAAAAAAACAAACAGCCCAGATAATTAATTCCCACACCATTGATGTGACCTCACATAAACCCTGCCCCCGGGGGCGGCTCCTCTGCAATGGTGGAGGAGCGTCGCCCCACTGACTAAGAGCCATCAGCAGAAAAATAAAACAATACTTGAATATCATAGCAGCATGTGAAGGGAGGGGAGGGGCGGGGCTAGGCCACAGGAAGTGGGAGGGACAGATGACAATGGAGTGAACTAAGTGCTCATGTGTGTTTGGTAGGCCATCTCACGCCGGGCCCAACACACATGCACTCTTAGGTTTCGCCAGCCCGGCTATGTACACAGCCGGGCTGGAGAAACTGCACAGGCCCCGGGGTTGTGTCTCAGTGGCAGTCACTGCCACTCAGACCAATCCTGATGCTGCTTTCATGCTAGCTTGAGCATGAAAGCAGTGCCAGAATTGCTGGGGAGCCTGTTCGCTGGGACACCAGAACAGGAAAGAAGGAACAGCGAGGGGGCAGGAGACATCAGCGGCAACGAACGGTATGTTTAAAAAAAAATAATAATAATCTCTCCCCTCCCTGTCATACCCCACACCCCCCTTGGTATTTGCAGCAGCTGTCTGCCCCCTGTACTGTTCAGAGGTCATTTACAGATCGCAGAGCTCATTGCTATGGGATAGGAGTGAGGCTGCAGAAATTACTAGTGGCGGAGATTAATTTGGGGTGAACAAACCCTCCATATCATCACAGGCATCTGTTTCCAATCCTGAACTTTTTACTATAAATCACTACTATCAGTCTAATTACTTAAAAAGAAGCAAATCAAGACTAAAACACCCACAATGCATTAAGCTAACACAAAACCCAAGTTCTGAATCTGTGCCTAATGATGTGGAGTTAGTTGATCACCATAGATTAATACAAGTATACCACTCATAACTTTTGTATTTTCCCTCACTGCATTCCAGGGACTCTACCACCCACAAAGTCCTTTCTGATGTGCATAGGACATAAACATCCCATATAATCACACACACACAATGCACATCCTTTAATATGCCTGAATGTATTATCACTGACACAGAACAGAAGAATCCCATATGATTACTCAAACAACCCCACTGCCCTCCCCAGTGGAAAACACACCTAAAGTGAGTCACCCACAGTCACATTGCTGCATTTGGCAGGACAGTAGTATTTTTGGAAAGGCTTCTCCATTTACAACGCTCCTCCTAAATTTCCTCTATCTTGTTCCTATCATCCCTGTACATTCCTTTGTAGGTCAAAGCCTACCATTCTTGCAAAGCTTTCTTGTGGACATTCAGAAAGCTTCCCTGGACTGCATTCCTCCCATTGCTCACAACTGGCTTTGAGTTTTGTAACTCACAGTTGCTTGCTTTCTATTTGCTTGCTTTATTTGTTTTAAGCTGTCCAGTATGTCTTTGTCCCTCGCATGAAGCATAGCCTGTTTACTATATTCTTCCATAAGTGCTCACATTCTGTAACAAGGCCTTTAAATTATGTTCTTATTTTGTCACATTTGCCATGCATTGAAAGACAGAAGTCAAATGTCAGGCTCTGTCTTCAGAGGGAGCTTGCTGTTTTCTTTCTTTGATTTAAATGTGAGAGAAGTTATGTGACAATCATCCTGGATACTGGGGCTGTGCTGGTGGAAGGCTGTAGAAAATTATTTTTTCTAGCACACAACAAAAATGTAATATCTCTAAATGAACTGTGCAAATATTTCAGAATTAGGGAAGCACTCATGAAGCACAAGTTTGGTAGTTCTAAAGCGTGGTAGAAACACATTTTAAAATGATCAAAACAAATGAATACACTAGGTGGTACAATTTCTACACATTATCATTTGTGTGCTGCATAGCTTTACCAGTAAACCTATGTGTTTGTGCAAATGTAATGGGCCTGTCAATTGAAAATGTGTTATCTGTAATGGCAGTGCGCTACCACACCCTCTACTCCACAACACTCTCCTCTATGCTACGCCACTCCGCTCGAAGCTACTCCTCCACTTTACAACTCTGTAGTCCACTCTATGCCACTCCACAACACTATTCTACTCAACACCACTCCATGCCACTTCACGCTAGGTCACTCTACACCACTCCACTCTGTGACAGGCCACTCTACGACATTCTATTCCATTCCACTCTTCTCAATTCTACCACACTTTATTCCACCCTACGTCACTGCACTCTACAACACTACTTCACTCTGCACCACTCCACTCTGTACAACTTCATCAAAGGCCACATTATGCCACTCCCTCTTTTGACACTCCACAACCCTCTACACTGCTTCACTCTATGACACTCCACTCTAATATGCTCCACTCTACGACACTACTCAGTTCTACTCTACACACCACCCCACTCCACTTTATGCCAGTCAACTGTACCCCACTTCATGACTCTCAACTGCATTCTGACACTTTATGCCACTCCAAAACACTCTACGCCACTCTACTCTACAACACTGCACTCTATGACCCTCCACTCTATGCTACTCCACTCTAACCCACTCAACCATACGTGCCAACATTTCTGAAGAGGAAAGTCAGAATTTTAAAAAACTAATTGGAAAAATGTATTTTCTTCATTGACTTCTATTGAAACAGACAATTCCAGGTTGGAGCAGGTAAAATAAAGCCATTTTTGGCTTTAAAAAAAAATCAGGAGTCTCCCACCTGAATTGAGTCTATTGGCATGTATGCTCACTCCACTCTATGACCCTCTGCTTTACGACACTGAACTGTGTGACACTCCACCACGCAACGACACTACACTCTATAAAACTAGACTCCACTCTACAACATTGTACTCCACTCTATACCACAACATCCTACAATACCCTGCACCACTTTATGCTGACACTACTCCATGCCAGACTACGCCACTCTACTCCATGACACTCCACTCAAATCCACAAAACTCTGCTCCACAACACTCTACCCTACTCCACCCCACTACATTGTATGACACTCCACTCTATGACCTTCCAACCTGTGGCACTTCACGCTACTCCTTGCCACTCTACGGCCCTCCACTCTACAACCTTCCATTCTGCAAACCTCTACAACACTCCACTCTACAACACTTTACTCTAAGACTCTCCACAAAACTCTATTCTGCTCCACTCTTCAACATTCTGCTCCACTCGATGACATGAAGTTCTACGACCCTCTACTCCACTGTATGCCATGACACTCGATTCCACTCTATGTCCCTGCACTCTACATCTCTGTACTGTACTCCATGACACTACACTCTAATCCATAACACTCTACTCCATTCTGCGCCACTCCACTCTAGCCTACTGTACTACACTTTACTCCATTCCATGCTTCTCTACTCGACACCACTAACCTTTAGCCATTCAGAAAAGCAGCCACGCTGGGGTACAACATGGCTAAAACACATTGGCAAAGCCAAAAGCTCTTGCAGGCAAGACCTGTATGTCTGGTGTTAGCCAAGAACTTTTGGGATTTTACTCAAATTATATAAATAACATACTTGTTGGGGTTTTTAGCTAGCCCTCTTCATCCATTGCTTTATTATTGTGTCTTACACATTTTTTTTCTGCCCACCACAGCATGGGGTAGTTGATCAGTTCTCTCAAGCCACTGGCTAACTTCACTGTGGATACTGGCATTCTGCTCAGTCACAAGAAGCACAAGGTAAGTAGTTACATATGTGTCAGAAGCAACGATCGTCACGTGTGCTTTTAAAGGCTAAAGAAATATTTTTTGCTTTTAGTCAATTTTATATATATTGGCGGAGAAAGGGCAGCTCCCCCAACAATAACATTTTACAAAAGCAATGCCGGAATAAAACAAGCACTGGCATAGCCAAAAGGCCTGCAAACGATGTCAGACACATTTAGATTTCTTTTTAATCTCTTATTCCTCCTCATCCTGGTAGATCACTTACAGGCTGCTAGCCCTACAATGTGCAGCAAAAATATTCTGTATGATCCCGCACACCCCACGTGACCACTGTGACACGCATACAAAATAAACATCCTATATGACCAGTCAAACCCCACATCTTCCTTCCCCCAAATCACCCAGGAAATGAATTCAAGAATACAGTTGAACACATTTGCTCCATATGGTGAGATGGGAACGTATTCGGGAAGACCACTTCACCCACAGAGCCCCTTAGTTATTCCTTCTATCTTGTCTCAACTCTTCTGTCTTCCACCCACCCCTCAGCTCCTTAGGTGACCTTAGGATGGCATAAACCGCTATGCTTGCAAGTCACCAGCATAATATTTTGTGCCCAGGATAAGCATTTCAACACTCACTCACATACAAAACACATATCACCAAATGGTAATTTACATTCTGCATACCATGTAATGTCCATAGAAACAAACACCCCTGATACCCACCCAACTTCATGCAGAGCCCATACTGTGAGTAGAAAATGAACATTTATCAGGAGCCCTCGACTCAATGAAGCAGTCATCCTCTGCAGTGTTTCTGGAAAATCATTCATATGAAAGCCCACACCCCTCCCACCCCAACCATTCATGAAGTTATTCACTTGAAATAGTGACGCCACGTTTTGAGTATGCAAAACAAGCTTGCCAGATAACCATGCCCTTGCTTCTAGACCAAACGTGAATCCTAAATGCCCCACCCAAATCCATCTCACCGGTATCCCAGACTCTACTGTCCTCGGACCCTGCATCGATAGGCTTCGTACGTCATGAAACATCAAGTTATCCTAGGTCAGTTCTGAGGGGTGCGGTGCGTGCTGGCCTTTCTAAAGGGGAGATCGCCTGAGTGATGTGAGCTCAAATACCAGGACAGACTGAATATCTCACACTGGAGAGCTCTCAGACTATTCCACAAGGTGTGTGCCCAGCGCCCTGGCGCGACATGCCACATCTATATCTATATGTTAAAGGTGATATAAGCAACAAATGTTTTCATCATTTTAGGTCGGCCTTTTACGAACGCCAGAGGAAGCTGTCTACCGATGTCTAGGTTTGTGGAATGGCTTCTTCAGTAAGTTCGTAATTGTCAGTGGTCCCACGTCATATGTTGACACACTTCCCCAGTTGCATTCTGGGCATTGCAGTTTCACTTCTAATATTGTAAGCACAGCACCAAAGCGCTGCTGGCCAAACAAACAAAGCGCTGGCTGATAAAGTGTCACACTTGATATCTGCGCTCGTTTCTGATGAAAAAAAAGAAACATTTTCGGGCAGATGTCTGAGCAGCCTGACGAAGTCTAAATCGGAGAATGTTTTCCCTCTGCCAAAGCATATTTCAGTAAAACGTGTTTAGTCACTTCCAGACGACCTTGAGATGCTTTTCAGAAAGGAACTTGGCGCAAGCGACGGTTTTAATTGGAAAACAGCTCTTCCTTTTCCGCCTTCTACAAACAAAATAAAACAATCACTGCTAAATATACACGTGTATATCCCTTCCGTGCCCACCGCAAGAGCGCCTGTGCCACACGTGTACCAGACATGACGAAATCCAGCCGGGGATTTACCAGTATATTTAATTAAGGCACTTTTCACTTGGCCAACAAGCCTTTACTTTCACCACGGCACGGTGGCTGGCATACCGTGGTAGGAAAAGAAAACACAATGTTACACAACCTGGTCGTTCAACAGGTTTTCCTTACTGCAATAAAAATATAATTGGCCCTTGTTCCAGCATTAACTCACAACAGACCGTCCTAACACATAGTATCAGGGCCAGTGGGATTATGTAGCAATCGATAACTAAATTATGGGGCAAGGTTGACAGAACTGTGATGCAGGAAAGGCATAACACGTCTCAATCAGTAGTAGTATAATTTCGTTATTTTGCAATTTGAACTAATAATAAAGTCTGGGCAAAGTTGCATAGGCTTAGTATCAGTTTAACTCCTGCATTTGGCGATCTGTAACTGACTGGTGGGCTGTTAACTGTTGGAAAGGACCCCCCACTGTGCAGAACTGCACAGGACACTTTTTAATAACATTTGATCTATTTGAGCTAGAACTTTTTTTGGTGTCAACATCTTCAGATTATGCAGCAAATGTGGCAAATCCAACATCATTAGGAAAGCCCAACAACCGTAGATTAGCTTGACTCCAAAGGCCTTGCTTACACTAGGCACAGAAAGGAGCAGCAATACTAGTTTTCCGCACTCAAAACAGGCACAGGATTGCAAGCTTCATATCATACACCCAGAACAAGCAATGCAGTCATCCACACTTCATATAGTACACACACAGCAGGTACAACATAACCATCCTTCATACCATACACCCAGAACAAGCAATGCAGCCATCCACACTTCATATAGTACACACACAGCAGGTACAAGAGAACCATACTTCATACCATACACCCAGAACAAGCAATGCAGCCATCCACACTTCATATAGTACACACACAGCAGGTACAAGAGAACCATACTTCATACCATACACCCAGAACAAGCAATGCAGCCATCCACACTTCATATAGTACACACACAGCAGGTACAAGAGAACCATACTTCATACCATACACCCAGAACAAGCAATGCAGCCATCCACACTTCATATAGTACACACACAGCAGGTACAACAGAACCATACTTCATACCATACACCCAGAACAAGCAATGCAGCCATCCACACTTCATATAGTACACACACAGCAGGTACAAGAGAACCATACTTCATACCATACACCCAGAACAAGCAATGCAGCCATCCACACTTCATATAGTACACACACAGCAGGTACAAGAGAACCATACTTCATACCATACACCCAGAACAAGCAATGCAGCCATCCACACTTCATATAGTACACACACAGCAGGTACAACAGAACCATACTTCATACCATACACCCAGAACAAGCAATGCAGCCATCCACACTTCATACAGTACACACAAAGCAGGTACAACAGAACCATACTTCATACCATACACCCAGAACAAGCAATGCAGCCATCCACACTTCATACAGTACTCACACAGCAGGTACAACAGAACCATATTTCATACAATACACCCAGAACAAGCAATGCAGCCATCCACACTTCATACAGTACACACACAGCAGGTACAACAGAACCATATTTCATGCCATACACCCAGAACAAGCAATGCAGCCATCCACACTTCATACAGTACACACACAGCAGGTACAACAGAACCATACTTCATGCCATACACCCAGAACAAGCAATGCAGCCATCCACACTTCATACAGTACACACACAGCAGGTACAACAGAACCATACTTCATACCATACATCCAGAACAAGAACAGCAGACGCCTACATGCCATACAGTACACACAGAACTGACACAAAGAACTTAGCTTCATCGTGTACTCCAAGAATAAGCACCGCAGCTGTCCACGCTTCATACAATACAGACTGATGACGTACAACAGAACTAAGCTTCATACCATACACCCAGAACAGGCACAGCAGCCGTCCACGCTTCATACAATACAGACTGAAGAGGTATTACAGAACTAAGCTTCATACCATACACCTGGCTCAAGCACGGCAGCTGTCCACACGTCATACAGTACACACAGAACAGACACAAAGAACTATGCTTCATCCTGTACACCGAGAACAAGCACAACAGCCGTCTACGCTTCATACAATACACACAGAAGAGGTACAACATAACTACGCTTCATGTCATACACAGAGAGCAAGCCCAGAGGTACAGTACAGTACAGACCGAACAGACTCAACAAACTAAATTCATCCCATACACAGAGAACAATCACAGCAGCCGTCCACACTTAATACAATACACTTAGAACAGACACAAATAACTAAGCTTCATCCCATACACCAAGAACAAGCACAATAGCCGTCCACACTTCATACAATAAAGACATAAAGGGTACAATAGAACTGTACTTCATACCATACACCCAGAATAAGCATGGCACCCGTCCACACTTCAAACAATACACACAGAAGAGGTACAAAAGAACGAAGCTTCATATCATACATCCAGAACAAGCACATCAGCTGCCTACACTTCATACAGCACACACAGAAGAGACAGAAAGAACTAAAGCTTTGTATCACACACACAGATCTGACATAACAACAGTAAAAGCTATATACTTTGCTCACAAACCACACACCCAGAATAGACATGGAAAAGGTGCGGACTTCAGACAAATCATGCAGAATATGCACAGCAGCAGTAAAAGTTTGATAAGCTCAGAATAGGCATAGCAGCAGGCGAAGCATGTGGGAGAGTTTAAGGTGGTGGGGGGCGCATGGCGGGGAAGGGGGGACTCCCCCCCCAAAGAAACACATACCTTTTTTCCGCACCGCTCCATCTCCTCTGCTCCGTCGTTGCAAGCATGGCTCCCAGCCTGTGCCGCATCCAATCTTACCACTGCTTGCCTGTTGCTGGTACCATGAAAGTGGTGGTAGGATTGAATGGGGCGCCTAGCCAGGGCGCACAGAGGCAGAGTGGGAGCCTTTGCCTGCTCTCTCCAACCCGGCAACGCAGTGCTGGGTTGAAGCGAGCCTAGTGAGCATGTATGTTTGGCCGGCCTGAGACGGCCGGCCAAACATAAATGCGCATTAAGGGGGAGAGTGCTGTGCACTCCTCCTCTGTCCCTATTACACCCGTGGCACCACCCCATTTTATAGTAAAAACATAATAAACAGAGTTTATTATGTTTTTAACTATAAAGGTTTTGCAGGTGAGGAGCTGCTCCTGCACAACAACAGTGCAGGCTTCTTCCATGTACGCAGGACAAGCAGAGCCACAGTGCTAGATTCATACCACACGCACAGAACATGCACAGCAGAAGTGCAAGCTTTATACCACACACTAAGAACAGGCACAACAGCAGTGCAAGCTTCATACCATTTACACAGAACAGGCACAAAAGCAGTGCAAGTTTAGTTCATAAAAACAATTGAAATTATTGGCAGAGGTAGAGCTGGTGGGTGCAATCAAAAGTCACAAAAATTATAAGGAAAAAGAAAATGCTGCCTCCTAAAGGCGGCCGCCATATGCTTGCAATTCAACAATTTATTAAAAATAAAATACAACAATTGCTTATTATTTTGATAGAACAATACAGGTGTTTCCTAGTAAGGAGGCATAGTCAGAACACTTTTAGGTAGTTTTAGTGCTCCTCAGGAAAAAAATGGTTCTTATTTGCATAAACAAAATGTATTATTGGCTTTGATTACTGTAACCTGAAAATACAGTTTAAAGACACAAGGATAAGGCTAACGATTGGAACCAAAAAACATAGGCTATGCAGAATATTGGCCCAGCAGCTTTTGCAATGAAGATTACTTCTTTTTTAGGTGTATGTGCACATGTGATGATAAACAAATCTGTCACTCACGGTACAAGAGAGCCAATGGGTAAAGTGGGCTGACCCATCATCCTCTCTTGTAATGGGTGGATGCAAAATGTGAATAACAGTTTAACAGACAAATAAATGAAAAGGGTTGACCTGAAGCCCCTCTATATGCATCTTTTAATACACAGGGCTGACATCTACTAAAGGTGTCATAAGAGTGAACAGCACAGGAAGCAGCACCGCACTGTTCACTTCCAAACACTCACAGCTGGTACAGAAGATCACACTAGTACACCTTACTTCGGATAATACTAGCAATGCACAGATAAACACTGTGTACATTTCTATCACACAATGAAGAGGTACCACGATAGCAGAGGTACAGGCCCAGCAATGGCAGAGCACGTTCAGCAGCAGTCGTGCAATGGGTGCACAATCAGTGCAGTAGTTGCAGCTGCAGTTTGCATTTTCCGCAAACGCACAAAATGCACAGCTCCATTGTGCAAACTATTATCCCAAGCACAACCTTTTTAAAAGAGGCAAGACACGAGTCTCACAATCGGAGAAGTAAACCCCCAGATAGTGCGAGCTCCTCACACATCACAGTTAGAGGCGGCATATGTGTTAGTGCAAGATTTTCTCACCCTTGAATCACGTACATTGGATTTGGACCCAACCCCCTGCTTAATTTGAGCCGGTGGTTTCCGGTGTGGGGCACCAGCACTTATTTTTGAGGGCTGGCACTTAGTTTGCTGCGTCAGGCGTTTACTGTGAGCAAAGGACACGTTTGGGAATGGTGGAGGCAGAAAACAAAGAAAATGTGTCACTAAAGGAGAAAGCAGAAAGCTGCAAGAGTCAGCTGAAGGGGAAGGAAGTGGCTGTAAATGAATTAAAGAGGCTTGAGATGGCTCGCACATTTAAATGCAGCAGCCGCGTGCTTCAAAAGAGCATTTTGGGCAATGGCACGTTTTTATTTACAAATTAAGTATCCCCACACTTTAAGCTAGTACAACACACACAGTGCATGTATCCCTAGAAACCGGAGCGGGCACATTGTGGTTGAAACAAGGTTGAACTCCAGGGTAACAACAGCTGACCCTCCCAAAATCTCACCTACTTTCGAATCTTCGTGCGACCTTCACCTAAATATGCACACGTATGAAAATGTTTTTGTACTTTTTAAAATAATATTTACAGTCTGGTCTGTGCCACCATCCTGCCATTCGTTGGCCATCACCCACCTAAATGCATCCTCTGCTCAGAAAATGCTCTTACTCAGCACCTCTTCCGACTTGTGTTTGTTGTGTTAGTAAATTGAACAACAATATATGTTCCCTCACAAGCTGAGAAGGTACAGCAGGATCAGTGCAAGATTTTCTCACAGTTTATTCATGCACTGCGGTCAGTGCAAATATTTCTCACAAGAGAGCAGATGGCCACCCACCAACGCAAGCTTCCAGCACATTACAGTCAGTGGGTTGCACATCATCGCCAGTGCAAGCTTCGCTCACAATCAGAGCGCACGTTTTGCACTTATTTGTTTAATTATCAAAGGATTCTGAAGAGTGTTGTCTGTGGCCTTTTTATTACTACAAAACACTCTAGGTGTGATATAGTAGGTGGGGAGGTAATGTCTACACTTCATGGAAGTACCCGGTACAATGAGCTCTGGTGGGTGCCAACTGGGACAGTTATGGTTTCAGGCCCTTCCAGAATCTTTTTGTTTGGGATGTGCCCATTGGCTTGGATTCAATATATTTCAGATTCTGGGAATATGGACTCTTAATACTGCCTCTTTGTTTAATCTGATAGACATGTCGATGCTGATGGCGACATTCTACTAGGCATGTGGTGAGTGTCTTTCTAGGTATTTCGGCCCCTTACTTCGATATGCCTTGTGGACTATGTAGGACACAGTGTGTCCACTGTGCACCAATTTAGCTTTATGTAGCCACACATACTCAGATTCAGGAAAGTCGGTCAGCCTGCTTTTGGAGCCTTTAGAGCCTAGCAGTGATGTTCTTTAGTACTCCAGAGTGAACGATGTGGCAACAGTGCAATTGTGCTATCATCAAATCTCTCACACACTTAATTTAGTGGTGACATGAGAGGAGAGCATCCGTTGAAGAACTGAGAGTTGCAAGTTGAAGTGCTCGAGCTCTGCACTGACAAAGACTCACAGGTTCATAACTTACATCAAAGTGTGGTGGTGGGCACCTAGACTAAGTGGACATGCACAAGGATCTTTGACTTGGCTACCTTCGAACATCGGAAGGCCACTTCCTTCCAGTTGAACACAAGGTCCAGATGGGAGGTGAAGTTAATTTTATTTGTTGACTGGTTTTCTAAGCTGAAGAAAGACAGGAGTATTGTTGGCATACATTTGGAAGTTTACCTGTCAGTGCCCAGGGCCAGAGGTTGCACTGGCTAACTAGGCTCGGAGAGGAAGAATTGGATTCAGTTTAGTGCAGGTTTAGAAACTCCAGCCCACTCCTCGAGTCCTCTCAGTAAGACGTTATGGTCCACATAGTCAGAACCTGCTGAGAGGTTGAGTTGTATGAGAGCTCAATTCTTGATACTATCAAAATGTAGCAATAACTCTTAAAATGAAGGAAGTCTCCTATGTGTCTGCTTAAATGGTGTAACCCATAGTTGCTATGTTCTATTACTCAAGCCAGAGCTCAGTTTCAGCGAGTGTATGCCGGTGCACACCAGCAATTAATTCTCAGCACCAGAACTTCTGATAGTCTACCATATGGTGACACAGTTTGTGTATTATTGAGGTGAACCCAAGAACAGTATTTTATAATCCAATATATAAAAATTAATAATATCAGTCGTACTGGTCATTCTTATACCTTTGGGTGGCCTAGAATAGCCTGAATTATCACATTTGTCAGGGTTCGAAGGTCAGTAGTTGTGTTGGTACTGACAGAGATTATGCTGGGGGGGGGCAGTGAGTGTGTAAACTGTAGTGACCTCCTGAGCAGGGACCAGGCACTTATCTTTTCACAAATTAAGCACTGACTGAAGCTAACCCTTTTAATCGGGAGAACTCCTGCCGGGTTGAGCCATGAAGAGTTGAGGATTTTTAGGTTTATGTTGGTTTATCAGAAACTGTGCACTAATGTTTCTGAACACCATCCGCACCTGCCTCCTGATCTAACAGCCGGGGCAGCTTATTTACAGAACCGAATGCAGAAGGCCCCCTTTATTAGTTTTTAAAGGTGCGCTTGGGTTCCAATCGTGGACATTGACAGGAGATCCCCTTTCTCCTTTATTCTGTAACGCAGAGATATTGAATAAATATTTTTCAGACTTAAGTGAAACCCGAAGCAGGAGTTTTCCTCCAAGGGCTCTTCAATGAAGCTAAACAGGGCAGATTCAAGGTCCCTTGCAGGGACACAGTCTCGAAAACGGAGCAGGACGTTACAGCAAAGGCACCGCTGAGAACTGCCATTTTGTCTCAACACATCTAGAGAGTAAACGGAGCAAGCCTTACTAACCTAGGGGTGCAGGAAGAAGCCTTTCTAACCTAGGGGTGCAGGAAGCACCTGCACCTTGCTGATACATGAAGCATGTACAGGTCCAACCCCCAACTTCCCCGCTCCCACCAGCTATTCCCCAAGATCCCCAATGTTGAGTACATGATGCTCTCCTTTCCCACCGCAGCTCCTAGGTCCTCTATAGCTGAGAACGCCAGTATTCAGCAAAGGGTTCATTCACACATGCTACAGCTGGATTTTAAGTTCCCATGAGTGGCCATTCTCGATGAAGTGCTCGTTTTCTAGAGCTAGTGGTTCTTGGTCAGGTCTGAAGCCCCTCACTGTGCAGCCACCTCCTCCACCCTGCCCCTGTACATCTCTGCAGACCTACCTGGTCTGTTTATCGCCAGCGCCGGAGACACCTATGACATATTGAAGTACATCTACAGCCCGGTTACCCCAAAGGCTGGAGTTTTAAGCCCCAATCATTTCACCTCAGATGCTTACCGATCCTATTCAGTCAGTGCGCCGCGGTGGCACTCGCAAAGCAGCACCTTCACAACGCATTATCCAACCATAACAGAACACTGTTGACTGTTACTGGAACAAAAACGGTGCGATTATTTTTGTAAATTCAAATTGTTGTTATATAGCGTTTATAACCTCTGACGAGGCGTCGGAGCGCTTTACAGCGAGCAGCACGCTACCCGGGAGCCCAAAGTTAGTGCTGTATCAATGTTTAATTTATTACAAGCTAGCACTAATACGCTCCTATGACGAGCTCCAGTTAGAGCAAACAACATATCAGGACTTGCTCTGAAATAAAACGTGAGGAGCTGTTTACCACAAGGGTAACTTAATAACCATGATACCTGGCTGCATGAGGATTTGGACTACTGAAAACTGCAACTTTGATTGAACAGACTGTGAAATATAAAGCTACAAGGACTGCAATATCCGATGGGAAACGAGACGCGGAGCAAGGGGTATTTAATTCAAGGTAAACGGGTAAAAGACCTTGGTGCTGGGGTGTTGGAGAGAGGCCACAATGCGGGCTTTTTGGATGAAGTAGAATTCACACACTGTTCTAAATAAAGGTTTTAGAAAAACTCGGGGAACACTAAAGCAACCTTTTAGCTGCCATTGTGTATTACTCAAGCACAATCATACATGTATATGAATCACAAATATTTTCAGGCGGGGTGCCAAAAGCTCTCCACTGCCAACTGTAAATAAAAACAATTGCATGTAACGTTAAATAAGTAATTATTGATGCATTCCAATCCAAATTCAATCCAAAAATCTGAGTTTACAGGGACGTTACAGTTAGGTTCTGAATTTACTCTGACAAAATCATAACTATTCAGCAGTTATAGTTAGTTATTTAAAGTAACTATAACTCATGCGCAGTTTTTTCTTCGATAATTTGACTGCTAATGTTCCATTGATATTTTTATTGATGTTATAAAATTTGTCATGAATGCTGTAATATCTTGGGTAATAAGCAGCGCATGGCGAGGGTGCAAGTAATAGTTACTTTAGGGCGCAAGTTATAGTTACTTGAAATAACTATAACTGCTGAATTTCTATGGTTTAGTGCGAGTAAATTCAGAACCTACCTATTACGTCCCTGTAACCTTTGTTTTTTTTAGTGAATTTCTATGTTTATGAGTGGGTGTGAGAGTGTCTTGTCTGGACGTGAGAGTGGGTGTTAGAGGGTCTATGTGGGTGTGAGAGTGGGTGTAAGTGTCTGGGTGTGAAAGTAGGTGTGAGGGGGGTTTCTACGGGTGTGAAAATGTCTCTGAGTGGGTGCAGAGTGGGTGTGGTTCTGGGAGCAGGTATGTGAGAGTTAGTACGCTTGAGAGTTTGTGTGTTAATGTTTAAGTGAATGCATAAGTGTCAAAGTGGGTCTGTGAGTGAGCTTGCAAGTCTCCAAGTGGGTGTGTGAATGTCAGAGTGAGTGCACGAGTTTCTGAGTGGGTCTGAGTGAGTGCACAAGTTTCTGAGTGGGTCTGTGAGTGAGTACATGAGTCTCTGAGTGGCTCTGTGAGTGGGTGCATGATCTCTAAGTGGTTCTGCAAGTGGGTGCATAAGTCTTTGAGGGGGTCTGTGAGTGAGTGCACAAGTTTCTGAGTGGGTCTGTGAGTGAGTCCATGAGTCTCTGAGTGGGTCTATAAATGGGTGTATAAAAGTCTGCGAGTGGGTGTGTGAGTGGATCTGTGAGTGCGTCTATGTGTCTGAGTGGGCCTTAGGTGGGATGCATGAGTCTCTGAGTGAGCATGTGAATTTCTGAGCGGATCTGAGAGTGAGTACGTGAATGCCTGAGTCAATGTCTGAGTGCGTTTGTGAGTGGGTATGTGACTGTATGGGTGTGAGTGTGTGTCTCCCTGGATGTGAGAGTGGGTGTGAGATGACTTTTTATATATACAGGGAGTGCAGAATTATTAGGCAAGTTGTATTTTTGAGGATTAATTTTATTATTGAACAACAACCATGTTCTCAATGAACCCAAAAAACTCATTAATATCAAAGCTGAATATTTTTGGAAGTAGTTTTTAGTTTGTTTTTAGTTTTCGCTATGTTAGGGGGATATCTGTGTGTGCAGGTGACTATTACTGTGCATAATTATTAGGCAACTTAACAAAAAAAAAATATATACCCATTTCAATTATTTATTATTACCAGTGAAACCAATATAACATCTCAACATTCACAAATATACATTTCTGACATTCAAAAACAAAACAAAAACAAATCAGTGACCAATATAGCCACCTTTCTTTGCAAGGACACTCAAAAGCCTGCCATCCATGGATTCTGTTAGTGTTTTGATCTGTTCACCATCAACATTGCGTGCAGCAGCAACCACAGCCTCCCAGACACTGTTCAGAGAGGTGTACTGTTTTCCCTCCTTGTAAATCTCACATTTGATGATGGACCACAGGTTCTCAATGGGGTTCAGATCAGGTGAACAAGGAGGCCATGTCATTAGATTTCCTTCTTTTATACCCTTTCTTGCCAGCCACGCTGTGGAGTACTTGGACGCGTGTGATGGAGCATTGTCCTGCATGAAAATCATGTTTTTCTTGAAGGATGCAGACTTCTTCCTGTACCACTGCTTGAAGAAGGTGTCTTCCAGGAACTGGCAGTAGGACTGGGAGTTGAGCTTGACTCCATCCTCAACCCGAAAAGGCCCCACAAGCTCATCTTTGATGATACCAGCCCAAACCAGTACTCCACCTCCACCTTGCTGGCGTCTGAGTCGGACTGGAGCTCTCTGCCCTTTACCAATCCAGCCACGGGCCCATCCATCTGGCCCATCAAGACTCACTCTCATTTCATCAGTCCATAAAACCTTAGAAAAATCAGTCTTGAGATATTTATTGGCCCAGTCTTGACGTTTCAGCTTGTGTGTCTTGTTCAGTGGTGGTCGTCTTTCAGCCTTTCTTACCTTGGCCATGTCTCTGAGTATTGCACACCTTGTGCTTTTGGGCACTCCAGTGATGTTGCAGCTCTGAAATATGGCCAAACTGGTGGCAAGTGGCATCGTGGCAGCTGCACGCTCGACTTTTCTCAGTTCATGGGCAGTTATTTTGCGCCTTGGTTTTTCCACACGCTTCTTGCGACCCTGTTGACTATTTTGAATGAAACGCTTGATTGTTCGATGATCACGCTTCAGAAGCTTTGCAATTTTAAGAGTGCTGCATCCCTCTGCAAGATATCTCACTATTTTTGACTTTTCGGAGCCTGTCAAGTCCTTCTTTTGACCCATTTTGCCAAAGGAAAGGAAGTTGCCTAATAATTATGCACACCTGATATAGGGTGTTGATGTCATTAGACCACACCCCTTCTCATTACAGAGATGCACATCACCTAATATGCTTAATTGGTAGTAGGCTTTCGAGCCTATACAGCTTGGAGTAAGACAACATGCATAAAGAGGATGATGTGGTCAAAATACTCATTTGCCTAATAATTCTGCACTCCCTGTATATATATTTACAAACCGCAAGTTGAATGAAAATCCAGGGTATCAGGTCATGCCTCACAAGTCAAACGCTAATTTTATTATGATGAGATGCCAATGACAGTGCGTTTAGGCTAAACAGCCTTTCTATCTGCTGTTTAGCTGACACGCGTTGTTCGCTGGCATCGCATCTAAATAAAATTATCAGCGCCCCGGGGACCACCACCTCACCTCCTGGGGCAAAATGCTTTTATCATGTGGGGGACGCCCAATGGCCTCCCTCACAGCCCTGGGGACCAACACCTCCCAAGGGCTATAGTGAATTATGAGCGTGGTGGGGGGTTCACTCCCCCCGTGCACCACCACACACTGGGCAAAAATGCTTTTAGGATGTGGGGGAGGTCCAATGGCTTCCCTCACAGCCCCAGGGATCACAACTTCCCCGGGGCACATACTAAATAATGTAAAGAGGGTCTGTTTTGGACCCTATTAGCCTCGAGGATCAAGGCTTTGTACATGTTATAGGGGGGCCATGCTCAAGGAGCCAAAGCCAACACTCCACTTTTTGTATTGAGATCTGTAAAGCAGGTCCCGCTGTCAAAAAGTGGAGCTGAAATGCCTCAGTAAGCAGTTGTTAAAAGCAGCTTCTTGCTTGCTGAAGCAATGGCACCGCGTGGTTAGCCTTGAGGCTTACCCTGCTGAGCCAGTTAGCCCGTAAAGGGCCTTTTGCAAAATAATTTAAAATAAATAAATATGTAGGGACCATGGGGGAGCCCTTAGGGGCTCCCTCTCGGTTCCAGATAGCCGATAAAGGGCAAAAAAAAGAGAAAGCAATAGCTCAGTGTTAAGGTCGCAGACCTTCACACTGGGCATTAAGGGTTTGAGTCTAGCCGGACTCATTTCCCTCTTAAAAAAAAAAAAAAAGACAAATTATTTCAATTTTTTTTAAATGACAGCTAAATTATTTATTTTAAATTGTGCAGAAATATCTCATTTTAAGTACATCATAAATCCAAGCCTAAAAAACCTGCTCTCTCTTACTTTCTCTCTCTGTGTCTCTCTTTCAATCAATTTCCACCAGCCACACACATCCTCAGACAATTCCGCACCCACTCACAGACCTACTCAGACCCTCGTGCACCAACTGATATCCTCAGTCAGACCCTCATGCACCCACTCACAGACCCACTGACAGCCTCAGAGATCTGCGCACACTCTGACGCACCCACTAAAACACTTATGTATGAAATCTCGCACCCAGACACTCTTACAGCCACTCTCACCCCCAGATACACGCTCTGACACCTATTCTCACATCCAGAGAGGCCGTGGCCAACTCCTGCCGTGCACGCCCAAAGGGCCATGCACAGCATAGGGTTGGGTGGTTGGCCACAGGGTCTGGCAAGCAGGTCAGGTCTTGCGGGAAACCTTTGCTGCGCATGGGTGAAGGTTGTGCATGATGCAAGGGTGGGTGCTTCTTCCGTGCACAGCAGTCATTGAATTAACCTATAGTAA
This sequence comes from Pleurodeles waltl, assembly GCF_031143425.1. NCBI lineage: Eukaryota > Metazoa > Chordata > Amphibia > Caudata > Salamandridae > Pleurodeles > Pleurodeles waltl. The sequence continues at coordinate 1,419,507,817 of NC_090445.1, forward strand.
TGAAAATTACAGTACATTAAAAAAACATAGAAATTCACTGAAAAAACAAAACAAAGGTTGCAGGGGTGTTATAGTTGGGGAATAGAATTTAAAAAAAACATTGAAATTCACTTAAATGTACAAAGCCATAGAAATTCACCTGTTATAGTTAGTTACCTCAAGTAACTATAACTCATGCCCTAAGGTAACTATAACTCTACCTGTGATCGTTGTTTGCATCGCTCCCTCCATGCAGCTCTACCTGTTGCTGCCCTTCGCCCTCTGATCCTGCCTGGATCTGTGTGTTCGAGGCCCTCCTCCACCCGCAGGCTCCCCCAGTGCCTTATTCCTGGTGCCCTACTGGTTGCATTCTGTCTCTCTCTCTCTCTGCTGCCTTCTGCCTTTCTGTGCCTTTTTTATGCCTATATGCTCTTTTGCCTTTCTTTCTCTCTTTTTTGCCTTGTTTTCCTTCTTTCCACCGATCCCTGGGTGTCCCCTGCGGCTGCTGGCCCCTTCCCAGCGCCATGTTTTCCCATCCTCTCAGCTGAGCGACCCATCCCATCTCTCTCCCCTTTTTAATGGTGGCTGCGCACCGAAGGTGCACCAAAGGCAAGCCCATCTGCATCCGTCCGCAACTGGACTGTGGGCCCTGGTTCCCACACCATTCATTGATACGATGCCAACACCCTGCTCGCCCTCAACACTCAAGGCTTCACTGCCTGCCACCACGCCTCTCCCAAGGACTTTTAAGGCCTATTCTCCTGCTGCAATTACACCTTCACCTGTCCTCGCACCCTAAACCCCCCTTCACTAGACCTCCCGGACATCTCCAATGTATACTACTCAACACTCGCTCCTTTATCAAGCATGCCATAGGAATTTTGGACCTCCGCGACTCCATCGCTCCCAACATCCCCTTCTTCATGGAGACCTGGATTACCACCTCCTCAGTACCAGACATCGCCACTGCCATCCCAGAAGGCTGCAAGATCATAAATCAAGACCGCGTCAACCGACCAGGAGGAGGTGTCACCATTGTTCACAAAAGCTCACACCACCTCACTACCTACACTGATGTCCAGACCCCAGTCGCCAAACAACTGCACTTTCAGATCCAGACTAATCCAAACACCACCCTACATGGCACCCTCATCTACAGAACACCTGGACTTGGCAGACCTTTCAGCAAAGCACTGGCCCGCTTCATCGCACCCGTGCCCTCACCGCAACGGACTACATAAGCCTCAGCAACGTCAACGTTCACCTCACAAAACACAGTGACCTAAACACCTCTACCCTCACGGAGAACCTCGCCACCCTCACACTTAAGCAACTGGTCAACCTCCCCACGCTGTCAGCAGGACACACCCTCAACCTGTCTTCTCTGCTGAAAACATCTCTTTCTCACACATCTCTGAACTCCACTGGACTGACCACCCCTGCGTCCAATTCTCCTTAACCAACAAGGTCGAACGGCACCACGCCCACCGCCCCCTCGCAGGAACTGGACTAAGGTCACAGAAGCCCAGCTCACCTCTGCCACTCGTCACCAACAGGCACTGCAGACGCCAATGCCTCGGCCCACAACTTTTACCAATTGATCACTGACTGCGCCAACACCCTAACCCCCTTAAGGAAACCCATCAGTAATCAACACCACAGGAGACCCAACTGGTTCTCCCCCGACCTCCAAGAATCCAAGAGTGCATGCAGATGACTCGAAAGAAAGTGGAGAAGCAGTAAGAGCTCAACAGACCACAAATCCTTTAGAGACGCCGTCACATCACACCACCGACTCAGATCGACTAGAAAATAGCCATTCAGGAGTGAATCAACACCAATGCGCACAACAGTAAGGAACTTTTCACCATAGTCAATGAGGTCACAAAACTCAGCCCGGACACCACAGATATCCCACCCTCCCAAGACCTTTGCAACAGCCTTGCCACCTTCTTCCACCGGAAAATTCAGGACATCTACAAAAGATTTGCAAGCAAATGCCCACCTTCTGCCCACCAGCACCACAATCATCAACTGATCGTGAAGCACTGGACCCTTCTCTTCCTCCCGGAAGCTCATGAATATCACCCACTCTGAAGCATCCTGGGACCCGTGCCCCCACCAAATCTCTAATCAAGCCAGCACCATCATCGCACCCGAACTATACCGTACCATCAACCGCTCCATCGTGACCATCACCTTCTCGGACACCTAGAAACACGAGGAGATAAACTCCCTACTGAAGAAGCCCTCCACAGACTCTACAGAGCTGAAAAACTACAGACCAATCTCACTGCTCCATTTTCCCGCAGAGATCAACGCACAGCTCACTGAGTTCATCAAAGCCAACCACATCCTCAACCCCTTGCAATCCAGATTCAGGAGCAACCACAGCACCTAAACCACACTCCTAGTAGCCATGGATGACATCTTCACCCTACTGGACCACGGCAAGCCACCTGCCCTCATCCTCCTTGACCTCTGACGCCTCTTCCCCTAAGGTAACTATAACTTGCGCTCTTGCCATGCCGAGTTTTCTTATCAATAATTTTATTGCAAATGTTGCAGTGATAATATCAAAGATGCCATACAAGAGCTCATCAATGATATGTGGAGTAATTAGCTGTGCATGACAAAGGCGCGAGTTATAGTTACCTTAGGGCACGAGTTATAATTACATGAAAGAACTCTAACTGCTTCTATGGTTTTGTACGAACGAGTAAATTCGGAACCTAACAATAACATCCCTGTAACCTTTAGTTTTTTCAGTGAATATGTATGTATACAACTTGATAGGAGACCAAATGACAGTCTTTTAAAGACCCAACAGTATAGACTACAATTACAGCAAGCACTGGCCAAGTCAATACGTCTGTGTTGTATACTGGAACATAGTGTGTTGTGCATTTTTTTAATCATATTTTAAGTGCATTTTAGTGAGTTGTTGGAATTTTCTGTCTGAGGCATTCTACTTCTAGGGGCATACATACATTCTGTTTCCAGATTGTCAGCTGGACGGGAGTTGGAGGGTGGAGTCGGACTGCATAGATGTCAGCTGGTGGGCTCGCTTCACTATCTATGATTCTACTAAATAAATATGAATTTCTATCTTACGTTTTGTTGCATCTTGAAGACAAAAATGTGTCTGCGCTAGAGTTTACATTGTGAACAAAAAAGCATTAAGTCTGAAAACTTATCATCAGAACAACATAGAAAACAAGCATTTTCAATGTAACGAGTCTCGCATTTGCTCGAGTTAGAGCTATTGGATTTGTAAACTCATAACCGGACTTTTCTTGCACACAAATTAAAAGAAAAAAAAACGCAGCGCGATATCACTATGTAAAATGCAGCACAATCCCGCTGCGTGGAAAATAAACAGATAAAGTAGTACAGAAACCATGCTGAAAACATTGAGCCTTGTATGTTTTTAGTAGTTTACCGGTGCTGTGTAGGTGGGCCAAACACCGGAAAAGGCATGACGTATGCATGCCTTTCGCAAATGAAAGCAAGCGGATTTTAAAAGGCAAGCCCACGAACCAATGAAAGTGACTGATGTGACATGGGTGTGGTTGGAAGCCCAAAGAGAGATTACAGCATGTGACGGAGTGCTTTGCGCTCACCCATAAAAAACAAGTGCATGAGCAATTAGTAAATAGCACTGCTTGTTTGTGGCATCCAAATAAATACACTTCCCTAAACAAAAAGCCAGAAATCCACAATAAAAACAGCTGTGCCAGAAAAATAACGCATCAAATAACCAACACTCGCACTCATTTCACATCTACTGGTGAACAATGGGACTGCTCGAACATCATCACCTTTACAGAACACAAACAAAACATAACCATCCTTAAGGGACAGTCCAGGAAGTAATGGCAAACTATGAAAAACATGTGAAAGCCAGAGGATGAAGCTGGATGGGCTAAAGCTCACTCTCTCTTGGTAAATGTGTTTACTGCACTTTGTTAAGGAAATGATAATATGAGATTAAGACAGCCGAAGCTGGCTTTAGGCAGACACAACAAGCATTAGCAAAGCCAGTGGGTTGGCTTTTTGCAGGAGAAGGGTTAGGTAATAGTTGGACTGCAGGGTGTGTTGCCCGAGCCACCCTAGGAAGAAAACATAATGATTAAACATTTTGAGTTACATCAATATAAAAGCTGTGCCCCGCTGCCGAACAGACTGCCTTGGCAGATAAAGTTATACACTCAAAGAAGAGTGTTTGAAAGGATTCAGAAGGTGTTATTTGTGTTTAAGTGGCACACCTATTGCCATAAGAGATACCTTAGACAAAGGGCTAATATTTTTGTTGAATGTTAAGAAGGCCTATGAGCGTGCACATCTTTACTTTGTGATCAACAAGGGTCAAAAATCAAATAACATGTTATCATGATAGCAAAATAATAAATAAAAAAATAGCATGCAAGGATGATTAGTGAATAGCGTTCTGTCATTTTGACTGGGCAAGGCAACTAAACAGCATGCACTTCCTAAACAAAAAAGGCATACATTACCAATTGAAATGTAGTTTTGACAGCTAAGTAAATACACGAAATAACACACATTGACTTGCAATTAAAACTACATGTCATGGTGCATATCTGGTGTCCAACAAAAGGACTATTTGAAGTCACATCACCAAAACCAAATTTGAACACAGTTGGGACAATGAAAGTGTCGACAGCATGCCATGGATTTGGTTTTGGCAGCCCTGCACTTGATACAGTGTATTATTTTTTAGGTTGAGCGCGCAAGCACTTTGACCTGTTGTAAGTCTTGTTGCCTTTTACCACGCTCACCTCACGCCCATCACTATCACTCACTCATGGGCTTGCCTTTCCAAAATCCTTTGTTATCAGTGGTAAATGCTTTACGTTTGTCCCTCCTTGGGGCAGTTTTGTTACCACCTTGGACACTGACCTTGTTACATGGATGATTACATTTTTGCTGATACTTTTGACTGTGAGCAAACTTCTTTTTCCTTTTGTGTCTCTCCTTCGCGCTCATGCTAATGGCAGCCATGGCGCTTTGAATTAGTTTGCTTATTTCAACTGTTTTACTTTTCATTTTCAATTTGTGTGGCAAGAAAAGTCAGGTTAGGAATTTGCAACACTAATAGCTCTGAATCGGGCAAATGTGAGACCCACTGCATTGCAAATGCTGTTTTTTTAGCCACAGGGGTGTCAAGAGAGCCAGAAAATGGCAAGAGAAACAGACAGAGTTCGAAATACCAGATTTTCAAACTCACCAGCTTACAATCAGTTACTTTCTTTGATCTTAATTGTTCAATGTTTTGTCCGAAAGGACTATGATCACACTAGTTATAAGGCAAGGCTAACTATAAACTTCTTGGTGGCAGGCGTCAGCCACTGGCCGTTGCCTGCACTGCATCCCTGGTGCGGGTCATGACACTGGCCGACACCATGGGAGGGGTTAAAAAAATCCTCTTGTGCATTGCAACTGAGGATTTTTTTTATTTAAAAAAACCCAGGAGACACAGAAGATTTTCCGTGTCTCCCCCCTCCACTTGCCCCTTTGTGACGTCAGCACGCCGCCGCATCTGTTTTCCCCACCGGAGTAGGAAGAGGCCTCATGGCTACTTCCTGCTCCAGTGGGGAAAACGGGCCTAAACAGACCTCCCCGATGTTCGGGAAGGCCTTGTTTGAAAGGGGAGATTCTCCTCTTTCAAACGAGGCCTTCAGGGCCAGGAAACCCCACTAGACACCAGGGATTTCACGGGGGTGGTCAGCCCCCTCGGAAACCGGGCAACCAACTCCCACCCCATCTCCCCCCCCCACTGTGGCATTTTTTTAATATATATTTGCCACGAGTTCTCTTGCCGTTGCAGTTTGCGTATTCAAAGCAATGCACATACTTCAACTGATGTGTTTCAACTGTCGCTTTTAGGCAGGAATAAAAAAGTCCAGTGGGAAAAATGGGCCCAAACAGACCTCCGCGATGTTCGGGAAGGCCTTGTTTGAAAGGGAGAATCTCCCCTTTCAAACAAGGCCTTCAGGGCCAGGAAACCCCACTAGACACCAGGGATTTCATGGGGGCGGGGTAGTCAGCCCCCTCCGAAACCAGGCAACCAACTCCCCCCGTGGCATTTTTTTTATATATATATATAAATATTCACCACAAGTTCTCTTGCAGTTGCAGCTTGCGTCTTCAAAGCAATGCACATACTTCAACTGACATGTTTCAACTGTAGCTTTTAGGCAGCAATAAAAAAGTCAAGTAAGTCTTGTGATTATGTTTCTGCTACAAAGCGATCTGACTTTTGTCTAGTGGCAGTTTTGATGCCATAAAGTAGCGCAGAAGGTTTATATACCTACGGCAAAGATCAAAACGGTATTTTATGTAAATAGATGAGAAGATTAGTAAAGCCAGCCATTACCTGTGCTATAATACAAATGAAATGTATGTGCAAGGGGGATATGGAGAGATGAAAGGCACTTTTGCTGGGTGGTTGTGAGGGAATCGGAGGAGGAGGTAATGGGAGTGGGAGCACCAATAATGATTGTTGGACTGGGCGTTAGAGGCACTAAAGACAGTGATGATTGGTATGTGACAAGGTGAAGTAATAGTGTGTCTTTTTTTGAGTATCTTGCGAGAATGTACTGATTGAGGGAAGAAGCGAAGGTAAGGTGACCTCTACTGTTGCACGTATCACACACACACCAGCAATTTTGTGACTGTCTACGTATGCTAGTGTTTTAGAGCGACAGTTTAGCCAGTAGCAGAGATGGCATCTCGTTGGATGATTGCTGCGCAAGCCCTCACTCGGGTTACAGAGGACAGCTCTGATGTAGGATCAGAGACTGAGACTGCAGATAATGAGATGGCATCTGAAGGACAGGACAATATTGCAGACTCTGAGAGTAATTTTTCAGTTGGAGGAGTCCCATCCGATAACTCCTCTACTACTGATTATGAGGGAGGTGATGAGGACAGTCCTGCTGTCCCTTTGCAAGCAGTCTGTGCAGCGGGACAGTAGCGGGTTAGTCCAACCCATAGAGCAAGTGCATGCGGCGGCAAGCACAGAGAGAGTGCTCTCTTGGGAGCTCCCCAATTTAGTTCAACCCCAAATTCCACCACCCAAATCATATTTTGGAGACAACACAATTATCTATCACAAAACAACCTGGTTTTGTAAGGCAGGCACCTGCGTTTTTGGTCTGGGTGGTCATATAGGGAAACCTACCAAACCCAGAAATTTCTGGAAACTAGACATCCGGGGGAGTCCACAGAGGAGTGACTTGTGTGGATTCCCCAACGTTTTCTTACGCAGAATACCCTGCAAAGGTGAGATGTAGAATGAAAACTCAATTTTTTCTTTCATTTCTGTCACACAAACTACAAGAATATGCTGGGATCCACAAAAATTCCTACCATCCAGTGTTTCCCCACCTGTCCTGATAAAAACGTTACCCTAATTGAGTGCCTGTACCTAGTGCCTGCGTCAGGAATGGATCACCCCAGGGTGAACAGTTGTCCTCATGTAGGGACCAATATTAACCATTTTGTGATCTATTCCTGACACGGGCACTAGACCTACCCATACAATTGAGGTAGGCCTAGTGCCCTGGAGACTTGGGGGAATTCTGGGTGGAAGGAAATTTGTGGCTCCTCTCATATCCCAGAACTTCCCATCACCGAAATGTGAGAAAAAAGTGTTTTTTTTGCCAAATGTTGGGGCTTGCAAAGGATTCTGGGTAACAGAACTTGATGAGAGCCCCACAAGTCACCCCATTCTAAATTCCCCTTGATGTCTAGTTTAAAAAAATGTATAGGTTTGCTAGGTTTCCTTAGATGCCGGCTGAGAGGCCAAAATCCACAGCTATGCACATTCCAAAAAACATGTCAGATTTAAATGTAAAAATGTGATGTGCCCTTGGTGCATTTCCTGTTGGGGGCATTAGGCCTAACCACGCAAGTATGGTAACATTTTTATCGGGAGACTTGGGGGAACATAGAATAGCAGAACAAGTGGTTTTTCCCCTTGTCTTTCTTTACATTTTTTCCTTCCAAGTGTTAGACAGTGTGTAAAAAAAGACCACTATTTGAGAAATTCCCTGTAATTCACATGCTAGTATGGGCACCCCAGAATTCAGAGATGTGCAAATAAGCACTGTTTATCAACACCTTATCTTGTGCCCATGTTGGAAATACAAAGGTTTCCTTGATACCTTTTTTTCACTCTTTATATTTCACCAAATGAATTGCTACACCCGGTATGCAATGAAAACCCATTGGAAGGTGCAGCTCCTTTATTGGCTCTGGTTACCTAGGGTTCTTGATGAACTTACAACACCCACGTACCCCCGCAACCAGAAGAGTTCAGCAGACGTAACAGTATATTACTTTTGAAAATATGACATCGCAGGAAAAAGTCACAGAGTACAATGTAGAGAAAAATGCCTGTTTTTTTTCACTTCAATTTCAATATTCTTTTTTTCAGCTGTCATTTTCTGTAGGAAAACCTTGTAGGATCTACACAAACAACCCCTTGCTGAGTTCAGAATTTAGTCTACTTTTCAGAAATGTTTAGCTGTCCGGATCCATCATTGGTTTCATACCTATTTCTGTTACTAACTGGAAGGAGGCTAAAAGCACAAAAAAAGGGTAGGTCCCAGTAAAATGCCAAAATTGTGTTAAAAAATTTGGTTTTCTGATTCAAGTCTGCCTGTTTCTGAAAACTGGGAAGGAGGGTATTTTAGCACTGCAAACCCTTTGTTAATGCCATTTTCAGGGAAAAAAAACATACTTTCTTCTGCAGCCCTTTTCTCCAATTTTTCTGAAAAAAATTACATTTGAGCTGTATTTTGGCTAATTTCTTGCTCTCCTCCAGGGGAATCCACAAACTCTGGGTACCTTTGGAATCCCTCGGATGTTGGAAAAAATAGGATGCAAATTTGGCGTGGATAGCTTATATGGACAAAACGTTATGAATGCCTAAGCTCGAACTACCCCAAATAGACAAAAAAGGGCTCAGCATGATTGGGGGAGGAGGGGGAGGCCCAGCAGCTAAGGGGTTAATGCTGCCACTTGTCCTTAGCCTTCTACCGGCAACTGGCATTACAGAAAGCATTACGAACTCCAGTGAGGAAAAAAAAAATCTGCTTTCTTTTACTGTACATTTTTTCTCAACATCTTAACTGCGTAGCAACTAATGATTTTTGTATTTCACAACTTTCAAAAAGCCTCCTTTAATTATGTGAGAAAGAGATTCTGCGTGCATGTGTGTGTTTCTTTCTAGAGCAGTGTCGCCACTTCCAGGTGTCTTGACATGCCTTTCTCGTGCTAGGCCTGTAAGACCGCCACTTATTGACCTGTTTCCCAGAGGGTGGGGATCTTAGCATCTCTAGGACCCCAACTTGCTCCCAAAGGTTTGACACCCGGACAAAGATGTTCTTTAGCATTTTAGTGAAAGACCTAACAGTTATATTTCACTTTGCAATCATCAGTTGATTTGTTGATGTGAAACCGGTAGGAATCGTGTCACTGATGCAAATAATGCATTGTGGAACCCTTACACTACAATACTAAAGTTTGACATGCTAATTTGCTGTCCAACATCCTGCACTTGTTCAACTCCCTCACAGCTATGTTTTACAGCTACGCTCGTTCTCTGGCAGCTTATAGCTGCCATCTGTGGAAACACAGAGCTGAACCCTCAAATATGTCTGAAAGCGATCGACTAAAAAAATACTCGCAAAGCAGATGCTTTACAAGAGCAGACGACATTTATATAGCGGAATGCCGGGAGACCCGGTGACGTCATACTGGGTGTGGAGCGGGAGCTGCACGCGCAGTGTAGAAACAGGTTCAATGCTCTACACGGCACATTTACAAAAAAACCACCCAATTTCTATGGTTTCAAGGTCGGCTTTCTCTGGCAGCGTAGCAAGAATCTTGAATAAATGGGAGGGAAGATTTTGGAAAATGCTGCTCATTGAAGACACACGAATAGTCAAATGACCATACTGTTACCACGATATTGAAGAACGCAAGGTCAGGCACAGACCTCTCCCTGTGCAAGGAACTTGGAGTACCGGCAGATTGCACCCTTTATTTTAGTGGCTCACCCTGTCTGATTAGTCCCCGTTAAAGGACCGTCCCGGGCCTGTGGTCCTCAGAGCAGTGAAAGGCCAGCAGCCATTCTGCGCCTGGACAGCCACTTCTACATACGAGTGGCAGTCTACTGTTGTCAAGGAAGAGCATTTTACGTGATCATTATCAGGTTGAAGTACTTCAAACGAAACTTGATGACACACTGAGCTAATATTCAAAGTCCTATTTTATAGATAAGCAGAGCCAAGCTATCCCGCGTGTTTTAGGGAGGGCCTACAGCGAGCGCCATGCTCTCAAAGGGGATCCAGAGTTGGGCGTGGGAAATAATCCCTAATAATTAAAACACGCACTCACAATTTAATTTATAGCACATTTTATTTTGTGGTACCATTTTTCATCTGCGTTGTCTGAAAATGCACTGGTTTTACGGGCAGTCCTGGAGAGAAACTCGGGAACACTCCAGTACTTCGGGGCCCGGCATGGTGCCCAGGAACAGTAGATACCACAGCAGAAAATCATGTATATGTCTAAAAGAAAATGGCGTGTTTCTCCCTCAGGGCCACTGGCAAGGTTGGGTGCGCTGCTTATTCCCCAAGCAGCCCCTCGAACTTCCCCATCCCCGGCTTTGTGGGGTGGGGTTCACAGTGGAAGTTCTCCTTGCCCTGCATGGTTTAATCTAGCGCTGAGAAGGCAGCGGCTAGTAAGAGCGTGAGGGAATCTGTAACTTAACCCAGGGAGCTGTGCACTAGCTGCTGGATCAGGGCGCCGAGCCTACAGGTTGCAGACAAGCACAAATAGCAGCTTGGCGGCAGCTCCTTAATCCTGCTGAGGTCATGAAACTGAGGACCATTAACTTGGTTAGCACTTAGGTAGCAGCTGTCATTAAAGCGCCACAAATCCGCAAACATGATGGTAGCAAAAGCAGTAAAAACAAACTATTATTATTACACTGTAAGCTTGCCTTAGCTCAGCATGAGCTAATAAAAATGAGAACGTCGAGGAGGGCTGTGGTTTAAATTAAGAGGAACAGGCAATTACACTGGCATTCCTGAAAGACAAGCCTAGCAAATAGCCAAATACAAAAAGAAGAGTCAGGACCAACAATGTTTTTAGGCGGGGTCCACACATTCCAGTACTGTGTCCGACAGTGCCAGTGTGGGCGCAGGCTGGAGAGCAGCAACCGAAGCGTATTTCACCAGAATGCCCACCCAAGAGTACAACACAGGCAGCGACAGTGGATGCTTCACACACCCAAAATAGGTACAAAGCACGCATCATCACGAAAAGTCTCCGTGACACCCAGACATAACATGATCAAAACAGGGCAGGGTTCTGCAACAGGCAGGAGAGATAAAGCAGAGGCGGCAGAAGTGATGCATAGAACACGTGCACCACCCAGACACAGTCAGCACTTGTGGCTGCTGCAGTCTCACACGAGCAGGTAGAGAATAAGCGGCAACATAACACGTTCCACCACACACATACAAGCGCTCACATCTCAATCGGCACAGGATAAATGCCAGTAGTGCAATTCACCCTCCAGGCTGGTCAGACGTTAGTGCAATGCTCAGGGCCAACACTGAAAGTGGGGCCCTCTGGATGCTCCGCCCGATTTAGCTAGGTACCGTAAGCACGGTTTCTTAGTATTACAAACGCACTACGGGGAAAGCGAAACCATGATGTCTGGTACTCTTTACTCTTCATCCTCTTTTGGTGGGAGTACCTGCAACTAAAATATAAATAAATGTTGTTGAAGGAGAGCGGGGCCCTGGAATGTATGGGGCAGGGCTGACTTTAGGGCAGCGCAACTGGTGCGGGCGCTCTTGGCGCTAACCTGGGGCGGGGGCACTGCCCTCGGGACGTTCTGTTTACTAATTACTTACAAAATTTAAAAACACTTGCTTCAGAGTACCTTGTGCGCCCAGCTTTCAGGCAGCAATAAAAATGGCAAGACAACTCTTGTTACTAATGTTCCTGCTAGTTTTGTGTAGGGGCAGTTTCGACTCACCGTAAGGTAGCACAGAGGGTTAATATGCAAGCTGCAATGAACGCGTACCGTGCAAATCACAGATCTGTACTGTATGTGGATAGCTGAGTGGATTACTGGTTTTGTCTCAGAAATCCTTTTGTTACTGCCCTGCATAAGATACAATCCTAATATAGAACAGCAACTCTAAGGAACTGTCATCAAAGAGCTGCATGCAAACTGCATAAAATAGGCTAGGACTTGATGTTCTTACCCCCAGTCTTTTATTATCTATTCCTAATGTTGCTAAAAAGGATTCTTTTGGGTAAATGTACGTTCCTATTAGAAAAGCCAGTTTTTACAGGGGGCTTAAAACAAATGAAATGCATGTGAAAGGGGGGCTATGAAGAAAAGTGGAACACTTTTCCCCGGTGGTAACGAGGGAATAAGAGGAGGTTCCAAAAATGATTGTTGCACGGTAGGCCACCAGCACTAAAAGGGGTGTGGTGGTGGTGGAGCAGGTGGTGGTGGGGGTTTGAGTGAGTGTGTGAGTGTGTGTGTGTGTGTGTGTGTGTGTGTGTATATAGTCCCATCCACCCCCTTCGTCACATTCAAACAGCACATGGCAGGAGCCAGCTGTTCGCACCCACAGGCTGGTGCAGCAAATCCTCCAGGCATAAAAGCCACCTTCAGGCATCCAGAAAGGCAGTGCAAGCATCATTCGTGTTCACCCCAGATAGCAACAACCAAACCACATCCTGACCCCATTGATTAATTAGACACTCACCTGCCTTATCACCACAACCACATCTCCAGCTTTATTGCGTTATAATCCTTTTTTTTTGGTGAAGCTGTTAAGATTTGAAAGCCAAATGCCTGAGCAGGAAGAGGATTACCAACAACCTTTAAATGCAAGCCTAGTCGCAGCAACAGGACTCACTGACTGATCATACTGGGCATTACTAAATAACGTTTGTTGGTGAAGATAATGTGTTAGTGAGATTAACTTTGGCCCTAGTGCTTGAAAGGCACTAATTTCTGCCAAGTCATGTATTTCCTATAATACCATCTAAGTTTGATGTTGCATTGTCATGTTACCTAAACTGGTTTTCTTGTATTGTATTATCATCGCACTTAAAGACACATGATGTCACTTTCAGCGATCCCATCGTTTCGCTAATTGGTGACTTGAAACCTGAAAAATCGACCACTTTTTGGTGAGAGAATGAATGCTGGAAATGATGGAACACAATTTTGTTTATTTGAGAAACATACATTTTCTTCCTCGAGGGCTCCCTCACTCTCATTCCACCACACACATTTATATTCTCTCTCAGACAATCTTCCCAAGAAGGCTCTGATCTGCGGAGCTGACTTTGAGCCCGAGTTGTCCCAGGAGATAGGACCGATCAACAGGCCTAGCACTCGCCTGCAGCCATTCTCTTTCTCAAGCAGTTTCTCTGTCTCAGGCGCACACTTGGAACTCCTTGAAATTTTGTCTCACGGGTCACTTTGACCATGATTTGTAGGTAGGTACACCCACACTCCTTGAAGAGGTTGTTCCTGTACTGTAGTTATATGTATATTGTGTCCACTACTCCTGACGAGGAGCTGAAGCGTTATGACTCACAAACACACACAGAAGTGTTGGCCACTTTCTCTGACAGACACGCTCTCACACATAGTCCCATCCTTGGCCTGCTTCCTGGCATATTCTCAACTGGCTCTGGCTCACAGAGAGGGCAGGTGAGGGGATGGCCACTATGCACAGATGCAGGCAAGCCAATGCTACAGAGGGCCAAGCAGGGAGGCGTGGCCGGGCATTTCAGGCCAGAAAAAGCACCAGAATGCCAGTCGCAGGATCCCAAGGGCAGAGCTGCTTGGTACTTGAGACTTTACTAGACTACAGCAAAGCGGATCACCCTTGCCCTATGAATTCTCTCCTTCACTCAGCTATCTTTTCAAACTTGCATTGTGCTGCCCCTTGTCCCCTAATGCAACACAGAGCAGGAGACTGAATTAAGCAACCTTTTCTCTCAGGCAGGGCTACTGTAACTGTGAGAGTTTGTGACTGTGATGTTTTGTGTATTATTATGGATTTGCCACACAATCCATTATTTGCTTCAGAATTTGCAGATTTTAACAAAAAAATATTGTTTGTAGCTCAACAGATTTGAAATTATTAAAAGTGTGGCAACATGTTATTGCACAGTGGAAGGTCATTCACAAAGGGAAAGCGGTCTTCTTTCAGTTTGTGACTGCTAGTTTTGTTTGTTAAACTAGTACTAGTGGCGTGGATTTTTTGTCCGGGCAGTGTTATTATGTGTAAGAAATAACAAAATAATGAACTTATACTATCTCAAAATATGCCACAATATACTATATAATTTTCCCAGTTCTTGTTGCATAATTTAGTCAACCACCCCACTTAATTTGGCCTTCCACTGCTTCAAAATATTGAAATGATACTATCACAAAATGGGCCACATTATACAAAATATTTTGCCTTTTTGGCACGTAATTTAGTTAACTCTGCCATATAATATGGTCTTCCCCTGCCACATAATTCCGATGGCCCTTACCTTACTTCACCAACAGGGGAGTATGGAGCTCCAGTCTGCCGTAGTTTGATTAAAAGAAATGAGCTGGGTCAAAGCTCTGCGTCGCACCATGTCTTGTGCAGAGAAGACCCGTTTAAAAGAGAGACCCAGGGCAGCTCCTCCTTTTGGTGGACTGAGGACTCAAGATGGGCAAAATGTTCCTCTTGAAAGCTCTGCACATTAAAACGTGACGGTACATCTTCCTACTTGGCATCCTTGTGTACATTCATGGATACCTCCCTGTACAAACAATGTATATCATTCTGCATTATGAGGTTGCTCATTTGTTATAAACACCTGTCAGTGAGGTGTTGGAGGCTTGATATCACACTGCACATGATTTTTATAATCTGTCATGTATCAAAGGAATGCACCTAACTTTATTGTCCCAAGTTAACGCTGGTGACACTTTCCTGTTACTTCTTAAATTATATTTTGAGGAAATAAAATAAGTTACAGACAATTTACAACCCACCTATGGTCCTGTCTTCATCTGTAAGTTGTGTGACGCCCGTGTGCATAGTTTAATGCAGTTGCTGTACTTTACCTCGACCACTTCTCCATCTGCTCCTTTGTGGTCTTCCAGCATTATTTAGGTTTCCCTTCAAAGGAGAACTCTGAGGGAGAGGCACAGCCAGGGCAGGACAGCCCTTGTATTCCTGCAGGCATTTCCCTGGTGGGCTGGAGCCCTTGGAGGCCAGGGCTGATCCTGGATCCACACAGGGAGGCTTCAAGGGAGTGGGAGGAGGGTGTTGAGGTAGAAAGAAAGGGATCAGAGAAGGAGAAGAGAGTAGAGAAGGGGAGAGAGAGAGAGAGAGAGTGAGACAATGATGGATGTAAATCGATCAATAGCATTACTAGATAAAAGGAGCAGAGCTGGTTAGAACATTTTTGTGCCAGTGCTGCCTTTGGTACCCCAGTCCGGACTTGGGCACAGAAGTCAGATCCCCACAACTCCTTAGAAAAAAGCCTACATCGTAAGAGGAGCACACCCTGGACCACTGTATTTCAGACAACCTGGCGAAGTAGACTGCAATGGTAATTTGTCCTGAGAGGAAGGAAACATGGCGAGCTCCTGAGCTCAGACTGTGCTTCCTGCACTGGGATTCTGAGCTGGAGCAGAAACTCTCAACAACACCCCTCTTTCACCCTTTGCCTCCAAAGATGGTACTGGAGAGTTTAGATCTGTTGGTTGTAGGGGTCTCCTATTGGGGTTTATGTTGGTTCCTGTTGGTGAACAATTCTATCTTCGGGGGACTGTGACAGGTGATTGCTGATGGATTCATTCCTTTATACTAGAGGCAACTTCTCTTCTGGGAATCAATATTTAAGATTGACAAGAGCATCACTCAAAGTCTCATATACAATACTGAGAAATGTCATACAGATGTGCAATACTAATGAGAACATTTCCAACATAACCATAGCCAGAAATACAGAACAATCACCTGTGTTCACGTGACCACAACACGGCCTAAACAATTTTCCTTGTATTGTTTGAAATTCAGGAGGGAAGGCTCCAGCAGCTTCACCTAAGCCTGGATCTGCCCTTTACAATGACAGTGATGATGCTGCGGAGGCAGAAGTTCATAATGTCTGAAACTGCAGAACAGTGGGTTAGGAATAGCAGCTTAAAACAGGAGATAGGCTTCACTGAGCAGATTTCTGAAACCTTTGCTTCTTCCGCAACCACTGTGCTGTCTGTGTATCGCACTGCGATATATATTTCTCCCAATCCAGAACCAGATTTAATTGGTTCGGACTATATGCAGCCCTCCTAACTCGTTGAAACCTGCGTAACGGTAGTCCTAGTTCACACAGTACATGCTCAAGTCATCCCGTACCTAGATCGGAGATGAGGAGTACAATTGGGAAAAACAATGTTTCTCAGAGAATGAAATGGAGGAACTAGAATGGACAGGACAAGCACCTTCTTTCAAAAATACTTACACTCGTATTGTGTTTAAGGGGATCGTGCTGCAGCATTTGTCTGAGAGGGTATACATCTGAAAAAAGTTATCAAAATGATCAGGCCAGCAGATTGACCGGCTATTGGAACAAGGTGATCACAACAAAAGAATAAGAATCTGGACTGGAAACCAAAATCAACCTTGGCAAAAATGCTCAAACCAAGCACACCCTACAGCAGGCCACAGTTAGAATGGGGCCAAGTGGACAACTGCTGGGTGATGGCCGTCTATCTATCTTTAAAAGCTGTCCCCTGCCCAGCAACTGACCAGAACAATGCCAGAGTGGCTGAATGGCCAGTCCTACCCTGATGGAAATGTAGTCTGAGTCTGGCAAGTGTGCTGATTATTCAGTGCTCAGAGTGATATTTCTTGTGAGTTTTTTCTCTCCTTCAAGAAAGCGTGAGCTCTCGCAGATGAACGTGCAGTGCTAATTGGAGCTCGTGGTTGCACTGGGGCCCACGGCATCATTTTTGGGGATCAACACTTTTTTTTTTCTCCACAAACTTTGAACCAAAGCAATAGAAACGAACTAACAAAAGGGCTAGGGAAAGAGGACGAGCAAGGTAGAAAAAAGAGAGAGGAAGCGTGGGTGAGAAAGAACACGCAAGAATGAAATTAATAGGCAGAGAGGGTCTGGTGGTGGATTAGAATCTAAACTATACAGCCTTGGAATTCGGCATCCGGACCTTCGAGGGCTTCTGAACCTTGGGGCCCACCATTTAGTCTTTTACAAGTTAAGTTCAGTAATGTTGTCAGTGGGGGGGGGGGTGACTGAGCGAGAGAATGTAGGAGGGATTTGGGGGTAGTGGTGGTAATGTAACAGAAGTTTTAACTGCAAAGCATCGTAGTGCTCAGAAAAGACAAAAATCAGCGGATCAAAAAACCCAAAACTTAGAGACATGAATGAGAACCAACACAGGTATGTTTCAAGCGATCTCTTCTGGAGATTATTCCGAAATGGAGAAGTAAATTGTGATTGATGGTCTTGAAGCATAAGGGATGTCGTATTTGAGTACACTGCCTTTTGATTGAAGCAAATCACACTGCATTCCCTATGGGGTTCAATAACTGGAAAATGATTCAACGCCTGTTCAAAGCCATGAGAATTCGACTGAACACAAGTCAAGTGCTGCTTCTTTTAAAGTAAAATGGACCACCTGCTGGTGAGTATATTGGCACTTTACCAAATAATTGGAGAAGGAAACACAGCATTGGCAGAATATTACAAATTGTGTGTGCCAATTTAAGTCATTTGTGATCCTTGCTTTGCTGCAGTTTTGAGGCTGTGACAAATGTAACAGAAGTTTACACAGAGCTTAAATTGAGCTAATTTGTGGGGCTGCACTTGTTTTTCAAAACCAGACTTTAACCCAGATCAAGCGAGAGAAAGATATAAAATGAGGGGGCGGGAAGGAGTAGGAGGAAATGGACTGCAAAACGAAACAGTCTCACCTATGCAAGAGCTATTGGATTTGCCAATGTGTTTAGCCATGTTATACACCTGCATGGATATTGTCCAGCTTGACTAAAGGTTAGTGGTATAAAGAAGAGTGGCATGTTGTGGAGTAGCGTAGAGTGTTGTGGAGTGGTGTAGAGTAGAGTGTATTGCCGTGGAGTTGCATGGAGTTACATGGATTGGCCTGGAGTGAAGTGGAGTGTCATGAAGGGGTGCAGAGTGGGGTGCCCTAGAGTGTTGTGGAGCGAGTAGAGTGTCAGAGTGGAAGGTGTCGTAAAGTTGAGTTGCGTAGAGTGGAGTAGAGGTCATACAGTGGCGCAGACTGGAGTGGCATAATGTGGAGTAAGATAACATGGAATGGTGTAGAGGGAGTTGTGCAGAGTGAAATAGAGTGTCAGAGAAGTGTAGAGCAGAGGATGCTGTTGTAGAGTGGAGTAGCATAGAGTGGTATAATGTAGTAGAGTGGAATACTATAGGGTGGAGTAGAATGTAGTGGTGTGTAGTGGTGTAGAGTGATATGGAGTGGCATAGATGGAGTTGTTTAGAGTAGAGTGTAGTGTCAGAGTGGAGTGTGTAGAGTGGAGTACTGTGGCCTAAAGTGAAGTGGCGTAGAGTGCAGTGGCGTTGACATTTTGCAGAATATAGTACATTGGTGCAGAGTGGACTGGCATAGAGTACAGTGATGTCAAGTGCATTGTTTTTTATCTAAAGTGATGTAGAGTGCATTGGCATAGGGTGCAGTGTTGGAGAGTGGAGTAAAGTGATGTAGAGAGCAGACACAGAGTAGATTCTTTCAGATTTGAGTAAAGTGGAGTGGTGCAAGATAGAGTGGAGTGGTACGGGGTAGAGTGCAATGGTGTAGTGGCATAGAGTAGGGTGACAGAGTGCAGTGGTGCTGAGTATATTAGAGTGGTGTAGAATGCACTGGTGTATAGTGCAGCAATGTATTGTATTGTATAGTAATCGTATTTATATAGCGCTTACTACCCCTGCCGAGGCGTCAAAGCGTTTTTCGGTGAGTAGCACACTACTCTGGAACCTAACAAGAATTAGTGATGGATTAGTATCGGGAAATAATGAGTACAGTTTTAGTATTATTATGAGTTCATTTGAGCCGCGGATATGAGAGTTTGTTAGTTAGATTGACTGGAGTAATGAAGGGGTGGAGGAAGAAAGAAATCCAGAAGTGTTAATTGGGAGTATATCCTTCATTTACTCAACCCAAAGGCTTGGGATGAGTAAAGGGGGATGGAGGAGGGAAGAGTATGTGGAAGGGTCAGGGACAGCATAGTAGCAGGGTGAGATAAATGCGGGAGAATTTAGTAGGAGGTCACGGTAGTAGAGTGAGGTTTGGTGAGTTAGATGTGGAAGCGGAGGGAAGAGCTCAGGCTGAGTTATTTAGGAGATGAAAGTAGTAGAAAGGATTTGGGATGAGTCAGAGTGAGAATGGAGGATAGTTTGATAGAGACATGACATATCATGATGGGTAGATAAGTGTGATAAGATGAGAGCAGGAATTCATAGATATCTAGTATAACAACCGACCCAGGAGCCATGCAATGACCCACGAACATGCCAAGCACAGAAACAACATATACACATATATATATATATATATATATATATATATATATACACACACATACAAACACACATGAATACACCCACATATGCACATACAATACAGAATTAGAACCATGGGCAAAATATACTTAGTCAAACAGGTTTAAAGAGTGTGTGTGTATTTTATTGTTATGACATAGTAGCGATACATATTTTCTAAAGAACTATACATAACTAGAAATATACACATAATCTGGAAAAAATATTTATCAACATAGGCATATGCAGTCCATAGTTATTTGAATATGGTGGTTATGAAGGAAAGAGCCAACTCTTGAGTAGTTTTTTGAAGACAAGAAAGTTATCTGTGGCTCTTATAGTTGGAGGTAATGAATTCCATAGTTTGGCTGCTTGAACGGAGAAGGATGTACCACCTATAGTCTTTCTTGTATGGTGGTGTTCTAAGGCGGGGTGCCAATCTTAAGCGGAGGTTTCTTTGTTGGATGTATTTGGTTATTTTGTTTCTGATAAAAAGCGGTCCTGTTCCATGTATAACTTTGTGGGTGATACAAAGCAGCTTGAAAGTGTATCTTCTGGCAACGGGTAACCAGTGTAGTGCTCTCAAGGCAGGGGAGATGTGGGCTTGCGGCTTTACATGTAATAGTAGCCTGGCTGCGGAATTCTGGATACGTTGTAGTTTTTTCATAATAGATAGAGATGATCCATGGTAGAGGCCATTGGCATAATCCAGTTTGGATAGTACAAGCGAGATAGTAGCTTGCACCTTGTGTGGAAATCTGCGGTGGGGGAAGATGCGTCGTAAAGTCTTCAAGGTGATGAAGCTTGTTCGTGCTAATTTGTCCACTTGGCATTCATAGTTAACTTGGAATCCATGGTGATTCCTAGGTTTTTAACTTCCTTGGATAATTGAGGAGGTGGTCCGAGATCGTCAGGCCAGACGCACAGAGGGTCATAATTTTTCCAGTCACCACATATGAGTATTTCTGTTTTGGAGGTATTTAGTGTGAGATGGCTCCAGGTCATCCACTGATCAAAAGCTCTGAGGCAACTGAAGATTTGTGAGTTTTCAATGTTTTTGGGGCATTCTAATTTAAGTAGTATTTGTGTATCATCTGCATAGTTGTAGCATGTGAGATGGAAATCATTGATCAGTTCTGGTAAAGATATCATGTAGATGTTGAAAAGCAAAGGTGAGATGATTGATCCTTGGGGGACCCCTGCTTTTGTGAGGTAGGGTTCGGATGAGAAGGGGGGGGGCCAGTGGATGATAGTAGATCTTTTTTGAAGATAGGAAGTAATCCAGTCGAGAGCAATCGCTTGTATGCCGGCTTCGTAGAGTCTTTGAATTAGGATGTCATGGTCAACCGTATCAAAGGCAGCTGAGATGTCCAAGAGAAGTAGTGCAGCAACTCCATTTCGGTCGACTGTGTTTTAAGATCATCCCAGATTGCTATGAGTGCCGATTCAGTGCTTCTTCCTGGGCGGAATCCAGTTGGAAGTCTGAAAGTATAGAATTGTCTTCAATGAATTGTGACACCTGGGCGAATGCTGCTCTTTCTATCAATTTGCCCAGGAAAGGTCCATTTGTGATTGGTCTATAGTTGTTGGGGTCTTGCGGGTCTAGGTTTTTAATAATGGTGGTATGTATGCCTTTTTCAGGTCTACAGGAAAAGTTCCTGAAGTTAAAGAGTTGTTGATGATTCTTCTTACAGGGTTGGCAGCAGAAGTAGATAGAAGAATGTTCTTGAAGATTTGTGGTGGGCAAGAGTCAGAAGGGCAGAGTGTAGTGGTGAAAAGTGCATTGAGAAGAGTGCAATAGAGTGGCATGGAGTAGAGTGGTGCAGAGCAGAGTGCAGTGGTGCAGAGTGGGGTAGAGTTCAGTGGCAGAGAGTGAGGGTTGCAGAGTGCAGAGGTGCAAAGTAGAGTGGCATAGAGAGCAGTAGCCTAGAGTACAGTGGTGCAGAGTCGAATAGAGTGCAGTTCTGCTGAGTGCCCTGGTGTAGAGTAGAATGCTGTACAGTGCAGTGGCATAGGGTGCAGTGGTAGAGTATTGCAATGTAATATGTAGTGGCATAGAGTTCAGTGGTGCACAGTAGATTGGAGAAGAGCGCAGTGGTGTAGAGTACATTGGTTTTGAGTAAAGTGCTGTAGAGGGCAGTGGCGTTGAGTGCGGTGGCAATGAGTGGAGTGGTGCAGAGTAGAGTTGCATAGAGTGGTGCAGCACAGTTTGCAGTGGTGTAAAAGGCAGTGGCAAAGAGTGCAGTGGTGTGGAGTGGAGTAAATTGTTTCAGAGTAGAGTGAAGTGGCGTGAAGTGGAGCAGTGCAGGGTAGAGAGGAGTGGTGTAGAGTTGAGTGCAGTGGTGTAGAGTAAAGAGGCATAGGGTTCTGTGGTGCTGCACAGATTAGAGTGGTGTAGAGTGCAGAGGCACAGTGGAGTGATGCAGAGTAGAGTGATGTGGAGTATAATCGCATTGAGTGCATTGCCATAGAGTGCAGTAGAGTGGCTAACAGTAAAGTATATAGTGGCATACGGTGCAGAGAGGAGTAGCGGAAAGTTCAGTGGCAGAAAGTGCAGAGTAGACTATAGTGGGGTAAAGTGCTGTGGTACAGAGTTGATTAGAGTGCAGTGACAGAGTGCATTGGTTTTGGGTAAAGTGGTGTAGAGTGCATTGGCACAGAGTACAGTGGCGTACTGTCTAGTAGCGTAGAGTGGTATAGATGCAGTGGCATACAGTAGAGTGGTGCAGAGTAGAGTTGTGTAGAGTGGGGTGGCACAGTGAAGATTACAGTGACGAAAAGTGGAGTGGCGAAGAGTGGAATAGGGTAGCTGAGTGAAGTGTCAGACTGTAGTGGCATATAGTAGATTGTTTCAGAGTACAGTGAACTGGTGTAGGGTGGAGTGGTGCAGGGTAGAGTGTAGTGGTATATAGTAGAGTGGTTTAAAGTGCAGGGGTGTAGAGTGGCAGAGTGCAGTGTTATAGGATGCAGTGGTGCAGAGTAGATTAGATAGGCTGAGAGTGGTTTGGCCTAGCGTGCAGTGGTGTAGAATGCAGTGGCGTGGAGTGATGTAGAGTGGCATAGTGTAGTGGCATAGAGTGCACTGGCGTGGAGTGCAGTAGAGTGGCATAGAGTGGTGCAGAGTAGAGTGCCACGGCATAGAGTGCAGTGGTGCAGAGTAGAGTGGCACAGAGTTCAGTGTCAGAGAGTGCAGTGTTGTAGAATAGAGTGGAGTGGTGTATAATAGAATGGTGTAGAAGGCAGTGGCATAGAGTGGAGCAGAGAAGAGCAGTGGTGTAGAGTGCAATGATGTGAAGTAAAGTGGCATAGAGTGCAGTGACGTTTGGTAAAGTGGTGTGGAATGCAGTGATGCACAATAGACTGACGTAGTGTGCAGTGGCGTGGAATGCATTGAATTTGAGTAAAGTGGTGTAAAGTCCATTGGCATAGAGTGGTTTGGAGTAGAGAGAGTGGCACAGAGTGGAGTGGTGTGCCATAGATTGCAGTGGTGTAGAGTGCGGTGGCGCAGAGTGCAGTGGCATAGAGTACATTGTTTCAGAGTAGAGTGAAGTGGCGGAGAGTGGTGTGGTGCAGGGCGGTGTGGTGCAAGGTAGAGTGCAGTGGCGCAGACTGGCATAGAGTGCTGTAGTGTAGAGTAGAGTGCAGTGATGCAAAGTAGATTAGAGTGGTATTGCGTGGATTGGCTTATGGTGCATTGGTATAAAGTGGATCGGTACAGAGTATAGTGCAGTGGCATAGAGTGCAGTGTTGCGGCGTAGGGTGGAATGGCGTAAAGTAGAGTATGCATGGTGTGGTAGTGCACTGCCATTACAGACAGCACATTTTCAAATGAAATGACCATTACATTTGCACAGACAAAGTTTTTCCTGAGAAAACTATGTGGCGCATAAATGATAATGTGAACATATTAAAGTATTTGTTTCCACCACACTTCAGAATTACCAAAAAATGTGCTTCATTTGTGCTTTCCTAATTTGGATATACTCTGAAGTATCTGCCCTGTTCATTTACCAACATTTACATTTTGTTGTGTGCTAGAAAAAATAACATCCTACATCCTATGGGTACCAAGCAGGATTGTCACATAAATCCTCTCACTTTGATGTCAGAACAGTAAACACCCCAGAAAGACAAAGCCTAGCATTTGACCTCTGTCTTTGAATGCCGAGCACATGTTAAAAGATCAGAACAAGATTTAAAAGCCTGTTTACTGAAAGAAGCACTGGTGGAAGAGTACAAGGGGCCCTTGTAAAAAGGCTTCGCTCCACAGAAGGGACAAACTCAAACTGGCAGCCTAAATCAAATAAAGCCAGCAAATAGAAAGCACACAAGGATAAGTTGCAAACCACAAAGCCAATGGTAAGCAAAGGGTGGAATGCATTCCCAGGAAAGGATTCCAAATGTCCATGATGTTGTTGGCACACCAGACAGCTGTGCAGTCTGGTAGACTCTGCCATAAACACTGATGAAAAATAACTCATAAGAATAAGGTAAAGGGTCAGGGAACGTCTGGTTGTGGATAAAAGAGGCATTTCTGAAATCAAGACTACTTTATCTTAGTATCTGGCATTCCTGATTTTAGATAGCACAAGCCGCAGTCTTGGGAGGAGAACTTTAGGCCACAGCGCCTAGTCTTTTACAAATTAAGCAACGAGTTTCCACAATGGAATTTTTCTGTCGGCATTATAACTCTTTACAAAGCTTGATGTTTTTTATCTGCACGCTTGCAGAACAATGGTAGAGGGAATATTTTCTATCTCGCCAAACAATGTATAATGAGTTCATTCAGGGTACGCATGGCAAACTGCGAACACAAATAGTGAGTAAATTGAAAACTGCCAAATACTTTTGAACCAGTGTCGACTCTGTGCCTAATGTTTCTCACAAGGATCAACTTACATTTATGCTAAGATGTAAGAACAATAATTAGGAGAGCCATTATGTCTAGTTTTTTTTTTAATACAAGCACTGCCAGAGCTAAGGTTAAAACTTAGAAATGAAAATGCAAGCCAGGCCTATTGCTTTGGCAAGGAGTGTTCTCCAGTTTTCACACTCTGTACCCGCCAATGGCACAAGAGTTAAATAAACAGAAAAAAAACCACACAAAAAAAATCAGACGTGTTCCAATTACATGTCCTGCAGTTACCAGAGGCTCCATATGAAGCCCCTTATTCTCAGGATACAAGATCATAATGAACAGAGCTAATGCCCTTCAATGTCTCCTGTGGTTGAATGTGGAAAGAAGCCATGTGTAAACTTGTGTGAGCTTTTTCTTTCAGTATGCTGGATCTTAAAGAGGGCGTGGCTTCAACAAAAATGTGCATGTATACTTTTTGAAGCATAACGATTTTCGCATGATTTCCTTGTCCCAAAAAATAAACCAAATGCTTGGTTATAATGTTGATAATTATTTTCAGCGTTTCAAGTGTAACTCCTACACATTCTAGAATTCACCCTTATATTGCTGAGCATTAGAAGTAATTTGTATGTAGAAAAAATAACCTCTATTCAATAGCGCGAACAGCTCTTTAGATATTTTCTAGATCAAGCTTGAAGACATAGACTCAGACACCCTTATTTAGTGTAATAGACCATTTATTAGGAGAGGCTTGCTCAATAACATAACACATCAATGTAACCAGAACTTAAAACACAACATTTATTTTTAACCTTGTAACTAACTTTCTTCCATTCCCATTTCAGTCCTCCACTTATCCTTCGCTCACCCAAATTCCACTTCCATTCCCACACCCCCCCCGTTTTCCTTTGATCCCTTGCCTGACTCAGGCCACCCCTAGTCTGTCATCCTTCTCCTGCTTCTTTTTCCTCCTGGAAGGGTGGACAAGCCCGCATCTGACTCTCCACCCTCCCCCACCTACTGCCCACACCGAGCAACCTGCCCTAAAACTGGCAATGGACCCCCCCCATCCTTTGTCGCCCGCTCTCACACCCGACCCATCCATCTCCTTACATGTAGGGCGGGTGGGTGGGTGGCCAACCTCTGCGCAGCGTGACTTGCTGGTGCCGAAGAGGCTGATCCTCCCATCCCCACCCCCACCCCCCTTTGTACCCTCCCAAGCACCCTCCCCTGCCTAACTCGCCAGCCTATCCTGTCTAAGGCCATCTACTTCTAGTCCGAGAGCTCCTGTAAAAAGACTGGACTGTGTCCACCTCCTCCCAGGGCCCTATTGTGCAAGGTGTGCAGCAAAGTAGGCACCATTGTGTAAGGCAGGAAACAAAAGTAAGCAAAGAGGGGGGTAGGAGACAGGACAATAGTAGACTTTGGTGACAGAAGGCAATGCAATACAAGAGAGAAAGCTGGGGGAATCAGTGTGGAGTCAGCAGGAAACGCTCCTAGGAAGGACCCACGGGGACAGGAAAGAATGACAATGTGAGGACAGGAGGCTGGGTTGATGGGTGATTGGGATAGTCACAATACAAGCAAGCAAGCTGGGATCACTTGAACCAACAAGAGTAAAAGAAGTTAGCTACAGGCTGGCTAGCTTTAATTCTTAGGAGCGCTGCTAACTGCTAACATATCACAAAAAAAGTGCTGCCAAATGCTCAAAATGGACAAGTGCTTCAAAAAATACTATCTGTATTTTTCTGTTTCATATATCCCTGAAAAATGCTTTCAGTATATTTCATGCTTGATTTTACTGCACAAATTCTTAAGAAACTATCTATATTGTACTAAACAGCAAGACACAACGCTCGTTAAGCAGTGAAAGTGGATTAGTAGTACATCAAGATTCTTTGAAGCAGGTGCCGAGTCTAACCGCGGAGGAAGATGGCCGCTTCCACGTGCGTCTCCGCCAAGCCACAGGGAGATGAGACGCCCAGTAAGGGATTCAGCGGCACAGGAGATGCATCAGGTTTGGAGGGTCATGAACGAGCCCTCATAGAAGGCAGACCTTCACCTGCAGAAGTCAGCCGATGGCCTGAAAGCAGCAGGAAGGAGGCCGGGGAACATCAGTGGGTACAGCGACACAGCCTGGTTGTGCCCATGTGGTGTGACTTTGCCAAGCTGCGAAGCGGCATGCTGGAGGACAGGGAAGGTTGCCCTGAACACAGCAAGGGTTGGCTATTCGACTGAATCTGATCCTTGATCCACCTGTTGGGATCATGTATCATGACGGCAAATACCACTGTGCTACTGCACCACACCTGCAATGTCTATTCACAAGGATTGTGGATCACTGAGAAGTATGGGCACATATATTATCAGCCTTCTCTTCCACCCTTCTTCTATAGAGCACCTAACATTTCGGACAGCGTCTCAATATCAAGATGCCCGAGACAATTCTAATGCCATCCACCCCGCCATAATTGACAGGGCCCGTCCTCACACAGAAAGATAACACTATCACCAGCAGGTTTCCACCCAAATGAATGGGCATGAGACAGTGGGGGACACGTGGTGGGGCAACAAGATAGGAGGCAACATTTATTCATGTATTCTTGTTCACCTTTTAGAGAGAACCAGTATACCTCCCCTGCTGTAACTACAGTTATTCACTCTGTATCACCTTCGAGTAGAATTGCCTATCAAAGCATGTATGGAATGGGACAAAGCAGTTACCTGCCATAAGTGAAAACCCTCCGAAAGCCCTCCTTTTGCATACAATGGATATTGGACAATCATTAGGGCCCATATCTTAGAGGTATAACAACATCCACAATCAGCCTAAACCCATGGTCTCAATTCTTTCTGCCAGTGTTAGGGAAGGTTCACTTACTGTGTACATGTTCTGGATCTTTCAAGTATGAAAGAACATGTCATGTGAAGCATCTGAAACCCCCTCCCGTCTTGCATCATCCCAAGGGGATCTCCATCTCCAGTGTTTGCACACATATCCCAGCCTGTAAGGGCACTGCAGCGCTCAGAAGATTACTGGCGGCAAGGCCTCCAGAAGTTTGCTATTTACAGAGATGGTGAGAGGTGGTAAGCCGAAATTGTTGGACATCGACACAGGAGACAATCATGGAAGAGATTCTCAGAGAAATAGCAGCAGTGGGGACAATGCTTGGAAAAATTGACTCTAAAATAACCAATGCCGCACAAAAATGAAGATAATCCACTTGGAAGTCTGGCTCTTCAATGACAAAGTGGAACTTTACAGACAAGAGGGTAATGTCACAGAACACACACTGGAAAATGCAGAAGTCTTGGATTCTGACGTCTGCCATCTCTGAAGAAAAGTCAATGACTTAGATGCCCTTTTGCTATTGAAACCTGGGGTACAGAGATGGGGCATCAACTATGGATTGATGGAGCCGACAAGGAGGATGATTACAAAGAATGGAGAAATCAAAAGACTTCAATGGACCCAGGGGTTTGTTATACTTCTTGGATGAAGTAGAGAGATCCAACATGGAGACCATGCCACTTTCTACAGATAAAAACAGTCTTCACCCATGTGAAAACAAATCATCTAATCACCAAAGCAGATCACAAGTTAGGAGTTTCAAAAAATAAACTGAAAGTGAGAGGGTGTAACAATTGTCATAGAACTCACTCAAGACATCAACAGGGACACATCCAGATTCCCACTGAAGCCTACCTTAACCACGATGGTGAGAATGATGCCTAAGCATCCACTAAATGACTGGCCGATTGACCACGTGGAGCAGATGAGTAAATCATACTAACAAAATTATCTTATGTCTATTCACTCACTGTTACACTGATTCAGTGTTAGACCAACTATTTGTTTTACTCACAAGATCTCATGGTATCCCTCGCATTTACCATTCTGTTCACCCTTGGCCACAATACTAATAATGGAGACTAATAAGGCAATCTTTGTCTGCAATTGAAAATTGTTCCTAAGTTATCAGACTTTTACATTGACACCATTGAGTTATTACATTAGGTCTGTGTCTCAACAGGTCCATTACATTAAATATGTTCAATTTGATCACTGTGTTGCATATGCTACGTATGTTCAATCTAAATGTTGCTAAAGCCTTCTTTCCCTTGTCACCCCTCTCTTCTCACCTCCATACAACAGTTGCCACCCACACCATCCCATCACTTTATGTTGGTCGCTGACAGCAGCGCGTAGTTTAAGATACTGTGACGTGTGCACATGCATCTTGAGGATTAGGACTCATTCCCAAGGCGGGTAAGGGGATATACGATAAAGACTGGTGGATGGAGATTGGCAGGGTTACATGTAGATCCCTGACTGAGGCCACACGATCCTGGCTTCTACCTTCCTTTCAGCACCATGCTGAATGAACCATTCAGAACAGTGGGCTAGTCCATGTGGAGGAGCAGGTCCATCGCTGTCAGCGACCAACATAAAGTGATGGGATGGTGTGGGTGGCAACTGTTGTATGGAGGTGAGAAGAGAGGGGTGACAAGGGAAAGAAGGCTTTAGCAGCATTTAGATTGAACATACGTAGCATATGCAACACAGTGATCAAATTGAACATATTTAATGTAATGGACCTGTTGAGACACAGACCTAATGTAATAACTCAATGGTGTCAATGTAAAAGTCTGATAACTTAGGAACAATTTATAACTCATACACAGACATGAGCCACATATTGACACATAACACTAGGTCACTGTGAAATGTAACATGACAAATGGAATGGACCTGACTTGATGTTTTTTCTTTTTTTATTAGTTTTTTTACACTTCCTCTCCCTCCCATTCTCGCTCATTCTGCTCCTATTTGCCTCCTATTCAGCCCACAATGCACCATGCAACTTGCACCATAGGTATATACATACATTACACTACACATCCTTGGGACAACTGCTCTCTCCTGTGGCGACCTGAAAGAACCACATAGGCAAAATCCCCACCGATGAAAATTGTGGGACTGTTTATGACCTTACTGTTCGTTTTCTTGGCAGTGGTGAGAGTCTACTCCACCTATGACCCTTGTCCCCATTATATAGCTTTTTATTTGTTTATCCGCTTACAAGTCTTGATCTCCTGACACCTCACATCACACTCTTGTCAGGTGCATCTTTTTTTGTTTGTTCATCGCCTGTGTGGTATAACTTGGTCTGTTACTCCCACATACCCAAACCACCTAGTCCCATATCATCCAATTGTGCGCCCACAAGTCAGCTGATCCCTTATTGACTGAGATACCTGCATTTCCACTCTAAATTGCTGCAACAGTGTCATCCATACCCATTTATATGATATCCTTGAATGTCAATAGCTTGTGACACTATAAAGAGGAAGAAGACTCTCTTTTACCCGACCTCTAAATGTGCTGATATTTATCTGTTGTAGGAGACACATCTCCTGAAAGCTGAGGCTGACAAACTGAGGAGGGTTTGAGTGGGGAAGGTTATACACCACTGCAGAGATGCCCCTCTGGTTCAGGCTCATGAGTCCACCCCAACTAACTCCAGAAAATGTTGGGTAGCGATTCTGTTTCGGAAAACAATTCCATATATATTGATAAAGTCATGAATGTATGGGGAGGGCTGTTATGTCCATGCTAAACTAGGACTTGGCAGCAAAGTGGTAGGGGTGGGCTCCCTGTATGCCCTGAATGGGATCAAAATGGACTTCCTCCTCAAACTCCATAGACTCGTAGCAGAGATGAGACTGTTACAGGTCACCTTGGGTGGTGATTGAACCTAGTCCCAGATGCAATCATGTATTGCGCGGGGCTGATTGATGTAATGAATACATGAGGCAGAGCAATCCTGAGATATGGTTTGGATGATCAGAGACTATTTATATGCAGTGTGCTTCATCTCTCAGATAAAGAATATTCCTATGTATCATCAGTGCATGGTACTCAATTCAGACTGCTTTCTAACCTCCAGTCAGCTGACACTGCTAATACTGGACTGTAAAATATTAGAAGGATCACTCTTGGACCATGTGCTAATTTGTTTACGTCTCAACTGAAGGCTGGCTAAACCATTTTACAAGCTTTGGTGCCTTAATGCTGCATACTAGAAAATACCAACAGAAATAGTATTTTAAAATCACATGCCTCCTCATATTTTAGGGCAACAGGGGTTCTGTGACCTCAGCACAAGCCCTGTGGGTGGGAGGCAGTTAAAGCCACTGTTAGCGGCCAATTAATGAGGGAAGTGGCTATGGCGAGTAAAGGCAGTAAGGAACAACTAACTTCCCTAGAATTAGACATTAGTTCCAATACCCAATTGTATACCCTACTAGGGCATCCAGACCCCAATTGTAAATAGCAAAAATGGTACTGAGTAATATCTATACAACTAAGGCAAAATACATTCTTTACAGGCTTTGAGTCGTCATTATGAGCAGGTAGAGAAATCAGGTAGGTTAATAGCGGCTCAATTCAGACAGAGGAAT
This sequence comes from Pleurodeles waltl, assembly GCF_031143425.1. Lineage (NCBI taxonomy): Eukaryota > Metazoa > Chordata > Amphibia > Caudata > Salamandridae > Pleurodeles > Pleurodeles waltl. The sequence goes on from NC_090445.1 coordinate 1,419,538,790, forward strand.
ACTGCAGCAGCAATTTCTGCCATACAAACTGATAGGGATCAACTTCTTAGAAATCCCCACGTAGTAGATGCTTGGAGAGCTGATCACGCGCAAGATCATGATTATAAGTATTTCTCTAAAAAATATAATACTGCTTCCAGAATAGACTTCATATTAACTTTGTTTCTTCTCCCACTAAATAATAGTTTTATACATGTCAATCCTTTCTCGGCTCACTCAGCACCTCAGGTCAATCTTAATCTGCATTGTGAGATGGGTGTTCATCCTCGTTGGAGCTTCGCTAAATCTTTTTTAGTAGACAAAGAATGGGTACAGATTCTTAAAACCTCGGTTATCGATTTCCCAGAGATTAATAAAGATTCAGCTTCCCAATTTTCCATTTGAGAAGCACTCAAAGCTTACATAAGAGGAGAAACTATATCCTATAAGGGTTACAGTCAAACTAAATAAGCAAAAGGTAAAGGAGCTCCAATTGGGGCTCAATCAAGCACAAAGTGCCTTTCTGACCTTCCAAGACCAAGAGGCAGTCTCACGATTGAGTGTGGAACAGGCCAAGTTAAAGGATTGTTTTTTATCTCGTGAGATAGTCAATCGACATACAAGTCTGCAGAGCAGGTAGGAAGAAAGCGAACACGTAGGCAAATTTCTGGCTGGGTCCGTGAAAAAAATAAAATCCCACAAAGACACTATTAAATCTATTACTGATGAGGTGCTAGGCAAGCTCGTAAATCATCCAGAAGATATTGAAAGTGTCTTTCTATCTCTCTATGCAAAAATTTATTTTCACTCTCTTTCAACCAATGTTCAGCAGATCAATCAATACCTCGATCCAGTGATTCTGCCAAGTTTGTACGAGTCTTCAAGGGCAAAACTTATATTACCTATCTCACTTCTTGAAGAAAAGGAGGCACTCATGGCCTCACCAAATGGGAAGGCTTGTGGGGAAGATGGTCTTCCAGCAGAAGTCTATAAAACCCTTGTAGACCAAATTTCCGGGTGCTTAGTTGTTCTTTTTAATAATATCTTCCAGGGGGCTGACATACCTGCATCATTTACAGGGGCCACAGTGATTAGCTTCTTAAAAAAAGATAGGCATCTCAGAAACCTGATTCTTATCGTCCGATCAGTCTACTAAATATTGATTATAAGCTTCTATCAAAAATATTGGCACAAAGATTGACCCTAGTAGCTCAAGACCTAATCCATGAAGATCAGTGTGGCTTTCGGCCGGGTAGGCTGTTAGCGACTAATACTAACTTTCTAATTCAGGCGATAGATTATTACTCTCACAACAACAAACCGGCGGCTATCATAATGTTAGATGCAGAGAAAGCCTTTGATTTAGTCCAACGGGAGGTGCTTTTTAGGATCTTAGTAAAGTTTAAGTTTCCTAGACAATTTATTCAGATTTTGCGAAATCTTTATTCTAAGGCCCCAGCTAACATTCTCATCAATTCACATATAGTAGGAACCCTTCAAGTTCATCGAGGCACGCATCAAGGATGCCCCCTTTCCTCGGTGCTCTTGGCGCTGTTTATAGAGCCATTAGTCGCAGCGCAGCGCCAAGACACTTCTGTTCTCCCTCCCATGCCTCAGGCACCTAAACTAAAATTGTTTGCTGACGATATGATTCTCTAGCTTGTAGCAGAGTCCATGAATATTGATAGGGCTTGTGCTAAAAAAATTGTCTTTTCAAATTTGGGGGGATATAAGATCAATTATTCTATATTGGAAGCTCTCCTGTTCAATACCACCGATAATATTCTTCCTTTGGACCTGTGTGCTCTGTACGGTCTTTCTCGCCCCATTAGATATCTGGGTATTTATGTATCACATGATTTTTTTGATGTTTTTGGCCTAAACTATAGCTCTACTTTTAAGAAGGTGCAACGCCTATTACAGAAATGGCAAGCCTCTCCTTTGTCAATCATTGGACGTGTGTCACTCGTCAAAATGATGATCTTTCCTCTTTTTCTATTCATCTTCCCTAGTGTGATTATTAAACTTCATCAACATTTTCTTTTAAAGAACTCGATGCGTTAAAAACGAAAGGCACAGCTGGATATTGTATCCCTCTCAGTCGAGGATGGAGGACTATCTCTACCAAATTTTAGGAAGTACTATGAATCTACTTTCATGGATTGGGGCTCCAGTGCAGTCCTATCCCCTAATCTTAGTTTCTATTTGAAGCTAGCACCATTTCTTAAGTTCCCTTGGCAACCTAAACTTACTAGATACAAAGTGCCTACGTTGTTAGGCTTCTTCAATTTTGAGAGAAATATCAAGTTCCCAGTTTTCATCCTGCAATGTTATTGGCCCACTCAGGGATGATGGAACTAAATCTGATTCCATCACTTCTAAAGCAATGGCTAAACCTGGGATTTACCAGATTTTCAGATTTTTATTAGCAGGAAACCAAGTCAAGACCTGGGCTGAGTGTCAGGTTGGAGCTCCTGTTCCGGACTCTCTAAGATATTCCTATCTTCAGATATCACATTTGTTGCTCCCACACATCCCTTCAGTAAATCTATCTTCTCCTCTTATCTTCCAGGCATTTTATGGGAACCAGAAGGGGATCGGCAATTGGTACCGGATCCTCAACTCTCGGGGAGCATTGTGAATACTCCCTTGCTTTCTGACGAAGATCAAAAACACCACCGGGTGTAAAATTGAACCAAAAATGCACAGAAACCTCAATAGCACATGTCACAAGGTGATAAGGAGGGGCAAACTTTAAGAGAATGGCCTTCTTTTCAAAATGGATGCTATATCTTACCCCAGCTCAACTCAACAAAGCATTCCTGACCACACCAGGTTATTGTCCACGATGCAATGGTAACCCAGTGGACTGGCTCCATCTGTGTTTACCTATCCCAAGCTTATGGTTTTGTGGGATAGAATTTTTCAGTGGATCAGCGTGTACTTATCCCAGACACCCTGGGTGCTCTGTTCGGCCCTTCAGGCCACCCTGAATTAATGATTTGGGTGAAAAGTTGCTATTTATAGCATCATTGATCACAAAATCTCTAATTTTACAAGCCTGGAAACACCTACTCCCCCTACATTCAAAGACTGGGAGGCAAAAATGAATGCAGTGCGCTTTAAGAAAAATGATGTGTGCACAAAGAATAGGCGCAGTCTGCAGGTTTAAGGGTATTTGGGGACCGATCTTCGAAGTAGAGGATGTACCTATGGCATTGTAAGATGCCAGAATGTGTTCTTACATTTGCTGTTTGTTGTAGAATAAGCTCCAATATGTTTTGTTCCTTGTAAATTTCTCATGGTTTTGTATCTGCTCAATAAAAAAATAAAAAATAAAAAAAAAAAACCCTAAGACACAGCTACAGAATTTGCAGTGAACTGTAGGGTGCTATACAACTCTGAAATAGTAGAAGATAGATATCATGAACGTTGGTTCTTTCTGACCATACCTTTACCATGCCTGAACGATGACAGTAGAATGCTTCTGGAGAAGGAAATACCTAAAGAAGAGATAGCACTGGCCATATCAAACCTCAACTATAATAAAGCTCTCTGAGAAGATGGCTTTCACAGGGAATTTTATATATGGATAAATGCAGAAATGTTGGACTCCCTGTATGATGCGTACAAGGAAGCAGAACAGACTACTTTGTAGCAGCTATCATTGATATCACTTCTCAATGTTGATAATAAATTGCTGGCTAGCATACTAACCACCTGCCTCAAAGGAGTCCTTCCCCCAATAACACAGCACATCCAAGTAATCTTTGTACCAGGATGCACATCCTGCAATCATTTGTGTACCCTGAGTCATTTGCTATAGCTGTCCAAGGAGTTGCAAGATTATGTTTTAGCACGATCACTCAACACCAAAAATGCATTTGATAGGCTTGAATGGCCCTACTAGCTTAACACCCTAACAAAATGTGGCTTTGAAGAGTAATTCACTACTACATCAGATAGCTATATGAAGACCTGACCACCCACATTAATAGTGAGGGTTTCCTATTAGATGCCTCTCTCATAAACACAGGCAGCCACCTAGGATATCCATTATCTTCTCTGCTAATTTCACTGGTGATGGATCCCCTGGCAAAAGCCGTCTAACAATAGCTCTTGATCAAAAGGGGTCCCCACACCTGTAGGCCTCTGAAGATACAGATGATATCCTGAGTACGCTCACAGACCTGCACCGCTCCCTCCCAGCACTCAAGTGCACAATTTTCAACTTCACTGGTATACAAGGGTACAAGGTTATCTGGGGAAAAAGTGGAACCCTACCCACATCATGAATGAAAGCTGTGGCATCTAGAGCGGATTGCCTCTTCCAATGGAAATCAAAAAGGCTCCGGTACCTTAATAGAGGGTCAGAAAGGTGGTAGCTGGCAATGTAGATCCACTGATTGTTCAATCCAAATTACACTATGCAAAAATGGACACAATTGTGCCTGCCCTGTGGTGTAGGATACAACTTGTAAAAGTGGTGGTCATGCCCAGGAATATGTGTGTATTTGCTATGATACCACTACTAGTTAACCTGGTCTTGCTACGGACCTTTGGAAAGGATTGTAAGGCATTTATCTGGGTCACCACAAAACCAAGGCTGAAAATTCACAAACGAATGCCCAAAGATGGCCTTTGCCTTTCATGTCTGGAACTACTATGCCACCTTACAACTATCACAACTGGCCATGATGCATCCAAATAATAGGAATGTTCCCCTATGGGTCAACATTGAGTGACCGCTTACGTCAAGCGAATCAAGCCTATAGGTACTCTACAAACATGAAGTCCCTTCTCCCCATCACCAAACCCAGCAGTCTGTGCCATGGTGAAATCCTGGCAGCATGCCCACAGATGTCTACAAAATGAGGCTTAGTTACACATCCATGCACCCATCTGGCACAATATGGCCATCTGTGTGGGTGGACACTCCATACAATGGGAACTTTGGTCGGTGGCTGGGATTCACACTGTTGACCAGCTCATATCACAAGGTGACCTCAAATCCTTTGAACCCCTGCAGGACAAATTCCGCCTACCCATTTACTAGTAATAGTGCGGATGTGAATGTGATAGCATATGACATGCAGGCATCAAAGTGTACATTTTACTTTCCTTTATCTTCATTCATTCCTTTATCTTCAAACAGGACTACATTGTATTGTAGTGTACCATGTTCTGTATGTTGCACAAATGTAAATTAGCATAAAAAAATCTTTGCAGCATATCACCTATGATTGTGACACAAAAACAAATGCGCAAAAGGAAGTATAAAGCCACCACAAGGAATATAACTGCCTTGAAGAAAGTATACAGGCAAAAATTCCAAAAATCTAGACATATAACCCACATTGACGTATTAGCATAGACGAAAGCTTCAAAAAGTAGAAATTGATTTGGGCATAGGTGATGAGCTAAAAGTATTTCTTCTGTGTACAAAGAGAAATGATTTTGAACAATCTAAAGAATTTTTCAAAAAGTCTAGTATCACAGATTACAATCAGGAGAAGTAGAAGGAACATTTGGGAAGGAGATCGGGTGACAGCAATGAAAATAACAAGGTTCCTTCAAAGTAATAGTCTATTTAGAACAATTCAAGAAAGAATTGAGATGCCACAGTAAGACATGTAAGGAACAACATTAAACCTTTGGCTTCTTGAACATGCAGGTTGCAATTCTACATAGTTTCACATGCCAACATTTGATAGAAGAATACCTGAGCTAATTCAATTTTTTTTTTTTAGAAATTAGTCTGTTTCACCTAAGGTCACACGTCAAGAACATGGGCTGAAGAGCCGCATCAGATAAAATTTCCATTTGTGAACTCAGCACTCTTTTCTGATAACGCAGTCTCTGGGATGTCTGTACAAAAGTAGATAAAGCCTGCACGTACTTCTATCCAGTCCAGGGAGATCAGATGGAGTCCAGGCCTTGTATCGTTCAGAAACGTTTTGGAAACGCACCTCTGAAGATTACACCTTCCAGACTGATTTACCTTCTTTTCACACTTCCTGCTTCTGCTCACATATCTGCCATCCATTTGTGAAACCCTGCCTCCGGTGTGGCAAGCTTTCCCCTATATATATCCCTAAAATTAATAATAAATATATCAATTACTCTGGACGACAACTCTTCTGCTTATTGGGGTGAAAGTCCACTTCCGAAGTGATGATGAATATAATTGTCTTCGGGGCACTTAACAGTTGCTATGCCATGATATGAACTGTCAGGCTATCATAGTTTACTTTATCACTACAAAACCAATAGGGGCACCTCAGAACTAATCTGGCTTGTTGGTTTAGGTAGTAAATTACATAAGAAATCGTGATGAATAAAAGTTACAAAGTTTTAAGTTGCACACACAGCCCTCAATACGAGTGGCTCAGGGGCTGCACATTTCACAATTGTGAGTTCAGTCAAATAGCAGCAGATCAAACCTGACGATATTTATCAAACGAAAACGTCTGGCCCGAAATGCCAAACCAGCACTGTACAGGTGCCCCTCTACAACTTCCCCCATCTTCCATGGCAGGAGTGGGAACCAAAAATGTTCAAACCTGCCATCCCCATTCCTCCTTCTCTTTTGTTATTTTCATCCATGTATTTTTTCTCTCCTCCTCTTTCTCTGCTCCCTCTCTTGCACCTCTCCCACTTACGAACCTTCTTCGCCTGCTGCAGTAAACCCCGGCAGCTTCTTTTTGAAGCCCCCCTCCCCCCCCCCCCCCCCGTTGCCTGGTTCTTCATATACTGGCCTCCAATAGAACCAGCACCCACCGCCCACTCCAAAAGGAAGTGCTAGATGAGTTAAATGGCCAGCCTGGCGCCGCCTTCTGCCTGTGCATATGGGAGGTTCGACAGCAAGCAGCGATGCCCAGATCGTAATTAGGTTCCATTTACCCTAAATTAATACTTGCTTTACTTAGAACACTCACTTTTACCCAATGTCCCCATCTCAAGGTTATGATTTGCTTCACTTGGGTTCCCTGCCCATGCCAAAGTCCTTGGCCACCCTCAACAGCTCCTCCTGGTGATCCTGTAAGTATCTACTAGTTTTTGCTGAGATGCCCAGAGGAGATGCTGCTCACCCGTGCGCATAGATCCATTTCCAACTACAGACACCACCTCAGATCCACTTATTATTTTAGCAGCTACTTCAAGCTCTGTTCCCAGCATGGAGCTGGTACAGAAATACAGTTCAAAGGCGCGCACACGGATGAAACCTTCCTCATTGGCCACAGTGCCCAATATCATGATGGAATTTCACTGATCGAGTGGAGGAGAATGACTTTATAAATCTTCTGTTACATTGCGATTAAAGTAGAAATTATGGAATTCTGTCTTTCGTGATTTACAATTTGTTGTGCATCGACAGATTGTCATCAAAGTGAAATATAAAATGAAGACAATTGGAAGGTGAATTTTTTTTTTCAACAAAATGTTTACTAATTTTGTAGCTCCTATAGAGAAATTACAAAATAGAAAACATTTGCCATTTTTAATTGTATTTTAAATATTTTATCAATTACACAGTCACTGCAAAATAAACCAAAAAAATCTAAACTCTTAAAATGAACCAATATTCATTTTAATTCCCTGTCTGACACTAGAACACAGAGTGAAACTTTAAACATTTTAGAACTACACAAAAAAATCTAAATTCTAAGTCGCATAGTTTAGCAAAATGTATTTAGTATGGTATATTAGCCTCTGGTTTCAGGTCAAAATGGTGCTTTAGGTCTCACTACAGACAGCTTCAGCCATCTTTGAGGACTCATTTTACCAATAAATTAATCTAAGACATGGGTACCCGCAAACATTTCATCCTGGGCCACCAAGTATGGTCTGTGGTGTGCTAGAGGGCTGCACTGATGCCAGCAGGGCAGGAGTGGGATTTTAGGGCAGTAAGTTCCCTCTAAATTAAGTGCAGAGACTCCAGTGGAGTCGTAGATTTGACAATCCTGTATTATGCTGTATCCGAATCGCTTTCTTTCTACGGAACTGGGGGTTAGTATTCTCTGCTTGCTATCACTTCTTTGTGGTAATCAATTCTAACAAGCATTGGCAAAGCCAATAGGTTTCATCTTTGTTTTTTCTTTCTATCTACCTGGATTCTAAAATATTAGAAACATTTTATAATAATGTTTATTTGTCCCCAAAATGGAGAGCTGGTGCAAACCACTGCAACCGCTGGAATAAATTAAGTACTGAAACTATCCTCCTTTCCGCTTTCTAGGTTAATCACTCAAAAGGACAAATATTACCAATGCTGGACAAGTTTTTTAATGAGCGGTCAGTTATTCTATTTTTTTAAATCATCTCATTGTATAAAAGGCAGGTAGTGTTGTCATGCCAAGATTCGGTTATCTGTTTAAGGGAACCACTTTGAATGAGGTATTGAGTGGGTGTCACTTGTTGGGTTTTCCTTGTATGTTGTACATTTGAACGATTCTCCAAATCACTAACACATGCAGAAACTCTAATTCTAAATCGATGTTACAAATTTGGGTTTTTGCTCATTACTGCAATCTTAGGTTCATCGAAGACACCCGTTTGTATGTTAGAACATTTCCTTATTAAGTGAATCCACAGATAGACTTGCTTGACCTTAGACGTAGGAATAGGATTTTTACATCTTAACTTCACTGTCAATAAATTGGATTTTTGCTTTTCCTAATATTCTTGGCACCTTTGCCAATTGTTATTTGGGTTCTCGCATATGGTTCTCACCAGCAGTGGTCGACATGCATTCTCTCTTGATAATTGCAAATCTGTGGGTTTTTTTAAAATCTTGTATTTCTTAAATTCATTTTTTTTGCCTGACTGTCCCGAAGTGAGTTCGTACTCTTTTATAGTACATTCTTTGCTAAGCAATTTTTGATACGATTCTGATAGAAGTTTGACCATGCTGTTCCCTTTAAAGTATTTTCTTTGCCACAGTTATATATTCTTCATGAGAAAACAAAACCTTCCCTGATTGGCGTTTAAGACATACTAGATATATTTTGTTGCTTTTTCTGGTGTAAAAGCAAAATAACTGTGTTAAATAAGAAAATTCCAAAGTATAACTTAGTTCTTACTGAAATGTATGCATATTTATTTCGAGTCCTGGGACTCCATGTTTGCTACTGGACTGGAAATCACATTAGAGGACAAACTGTCGTGAGACACCAAGACTTGCAAGTGCCACCACTACTATGACTAGTGCTCAAAAGGTACACATGGACCACTGGGGAACCAGTCCCAGACAGAAATGTATCCAGAAGAGGAGACCATTCCTACCAGATGAAAAGATACTGGGAGCAGGAGATAAGTCCACCATCAGGACCCTGGAGGGGACCTAAAAAAAGTCCCCGACTCAAGATACACATAAAGAAGTGCTCACAAGTGGCAACACTCCACCCTGTCGAGGCATGTATGAGTTTTGCCACTTGTGAGCATCTACTGCCTAGCGAGTTCGACAAATGATATTACACACAAAATCTGCAATTCCAAACCAAATTCCAAACACATGCAGAGAACGTCGTTCCCCACAATTATTTTGAGGCTTAAAAAATTAAAGCTGTTTTTTATTTCCAGTTCAAATATAGTAAAAACACTGTACAAGCAAACTAAACTGCATATCTCAGTCGCACTTGAGGGTGATAAAAAACATCAGAAAAATAGTATCGGTCTTTAAGGTATCAAAAAATATTTTCATTTGAATCCATGCACCTAAACTACTTTTGGATCAAATATTAAGTCAACTGCCTTAAAGGGCCACCAACTGGACCCGACAAAAGAACTAAATTGATGGATGTTTCTGATGTTTTGGAAAGGCCCCCATTTATAGCATACATTCCGAAAAGATAACTAGACTGCTGAATGATTGTAAGGGGAATACAAGTAGAGTAGCGGAGAGAATATAGTTTACTTATTTCCTTTCATGTGTTCCAATTATTTTCTTATGATGTACAGGCAACACATTTTGCCAGCTCGAGGTGCGCAGTCCTGGGGATTTTTCAAGACATGCGTTTCAGATGGATTAGGATGCGTGTGTGCTCTATGTAGTCTGTCAGCTAATTATTATGTTCTGGTATGCTCATACGGAACTTCAAAATGTAAGTGGTTGGTATTAGTCAGGGATACCTGTGTCTCCAGTGTGAGTGCTTCATCAAACAGCACTTTAAGTTAGGGCAATTGTCTCTGCGGTCAGTGATGGTCAAGATAGAGAACTGTGTTAGGAAGGGATCAAATTTATTTCAGCCACTATTATTTAGGCTGGGCCCAACTGGCTCTAAGCCGCTGTTCTTTTTTCTTCCTTTAATTTCCTTGATTCTTTCTTCTTTTCTTTCTCCCCTTCTCTCTCTCTTTCTTACTTCTCTGTTTCTCGTTTCTTTTTATTCTGTATTACCCTACGCATTTCTGTCTTATTTTCAATTCTGCCTGTACTTGTGCCTTTCTCATTCTCATTTCCTGTCCTTTCCCACGTTCTATTCCGGTCCCTCTTTTCTTCCTTCCTCTCACATCTTTTTTCTTCTGTGTCTTATATTCTTTCTTGCTGTTGCTCCTCTTTTTTCATGTCTTTCTCTTCCTTTCCCCTCCCTTTGCTTGTTTCTTCCTTTCTTTGTTTTAAGAGGACTTTGCTTCTTAAATTAATTTTTTCAGGGATTAAGTAGCATTGAATAACTGTCTAGCAGATATACACTGAGGAGGCAGGGATGACACTTTACTTGAACTGACCCATACGTCTACATATGACTTGCGGAATGTATTATTGTTTGTGTTCCTAATAAAGATGTGTTGAAAAATAACTTCTCGATTTTTTTGTTTGAGGACATCAAATAATGGACTTCACAGTGTTCAGACAAATATCCATGTCTTATGAGCCTAGCTCATAACATGAGAGCAGGACTATCCCACATATTGCATATCAAAAAGTCAATCAGACCAAGAGGTGATTCATACACAAAAGGAAAGGGACAAACTGAGCCATGGAGACACCATAGGTAAATCTTTAGCAATATAGTTATTGTGCATTCATGACGTATGCTCATGGAAGCAAGGCTGGAGAACTCTAGGGATAGTGTTTAAGCTACTTAGCCTCCATCTTCTCTTGTATAATCCTTATATTAGGCAGCGGCTCAGGATTGTTTTCCATGATAAGAAGTAGTTCTGACAATTGAAAGGCTAGAGACCCGTGGGATAACACTATGACATTCAATAAGGATGTCTGAATTAACCTCAAATTAGTTCTTTGCTTCAATTCCCCTAACATTGTAGTAGCAGAATGAAGGTAACAGTTCATTTTATATATTACTATTAACATTTTGAAAAAACAAATATGCAGGAAACAATTGCTTTAAAAATATATCATTTTCAAATACAAATGAACAAGTAATTCATTTCCAGAGCTCTTAATAAAACAAGGCAGTGAAGAATGTTAGCAGAAAATATAGCTTGACATGTGTGTATTAGCCTACTAAGCTGCCTCATCATTACACGTTGACATGAGTTACGTTTTCTAAAGTCTCTGGAACATAAAAGTTAGTTATTAAGCTCTTTCCTACTCCCGCGGGGCAATAAAAGCGGAGTCCGGGGGTTCACTGCTATAACAATCTCCATGGGTTTACCAAACAACGTTAATACCTTTTTCAAGGCTTCTTTCAAAACATTCAATACAATTCCATTGATAACTTGCCCCCATTATTCAGCAACAAGCTCACTGTTCTGGGAGTAGTCCATCAAGTTTATTTCGGAACAAAGGCCTAAAACTGAAAACAGTAACATGCAATGCACACACTAAAAGGAAAATATTTAAGAACTGCATTTTAGAACATCTCACAATGACCATTTATCAACCAAATTCACAAAACAACCCCAGTACCCATAATATTTAAGAATAACATTTGAGAAGCAACTCATACAAGCATCTGCCATTGAAATTCCAAATCAGCCCCCACCAATGCACCCATTAAAGTAGAAAAGAAGATGTACACCACTTTCTACAACATCTTATTGAGCTCCATGCAGGCAACAAAAAGCAAGAGAGGCAAACACCACCAATCATGAAGCATCGGTTTTGAATCGCTCAGTGTTCAGCAATTTCTTAAGCTATTTAATCCCAGCATTGACATCCACTGGGCAAGAAGCGGTGCTTTATCCACTATGTGGCTAGGGTACATTGTGCAATATTTCTATTGCAATGGGACAGTTTTTCATATAATTTTTTTATGGTAAAATTCCAAACCTACATTTAAGATATAAACCTGTAGCCACAACTTGTTTAGTATAACCTATTATAAAAAGGAGCCCAAAAGTTGAAATCTGGTATAGACTTTCTACTCTGAAAATTCCTTGTCAGTTTCCCATACAGTGGTTTAGCGACCAGTGCCCCATTTTTTATGCACCGTTGACGACTTCTTCAAATCCAGGAGGAATCAAATCAGGAGAAGTCCACAGCTCAGACATGCCTAGATTCTAACACAATTTATGAATATGCCTGAAACAGCCCAGTGATTGGCCACACTCTTAATTTAAACTTTCCAGGACCGCCTCTCGATAATAGCTGAACTCTGGTGTCCCCTATAAACACACTGAAAATAAGACAGGTCTGAATTTAGCAATTCACACAATATCCTTCATCCTAAAATCCATGAGTAATGGGACTGTTAGAGAGGTAAGTGGCAATCTAAGGAGGCACCTCAGGAACATTCTTTCACAGCCGAACATCTCAGATGCATCAGTGTGTCGCCATGGTTCAATGCTGTACAGTGCAATGCTTTGGCCCTGGCCCTATATGCTTCCACTGTTGGGTAAATTAAAAGCCCACCTGTATCTAGATAAAAGAGCAAATTAGGCCTAGAATGCTGTGCCACAATACTTCTCAACCTATTTGTTTTTTCCATTTTAGGCCTTGGTCAAAGTCAATTGATGCACCTGACCTACATGGGTAGTATGTATCCTAACATGATGCAGCCAAAACATCTTCAATTTTGTTTTACCTGTGTTTATTGATACACCTTTAATAAAGTAGAACACAACAAACCTATTAAGTAAGGTTTGTAAGCCTGTAGGCGTTTTAGACACCAAAAGGTTATATCATTAGCAAACAAAACTGCCACATTTTCCCCCCCACCAATCCTCATTATTGCAAGAGTCCACAGCCTCAACCCACTTATTCATGTATACAGAAAAAAGCAAGGGAGCTAAAGAGAAATCCTGCACAAAGTGGTCTTGTGGATTTCTCAGCAAAGCCCCATCAATTCTTGGGAAAACTCCTCTTATGCAGCCTAACCAAACAGATATAGAATACCTAGGGGACTCGCTGCTCCAGTAAAGGAGATGATAAAAGATGGTTGAGTACATTATCGAAGGTGCAAAAAATTTCTACAAATACAGTAGTTGATTCCTTAGCAAAACATATTTTAATGATAAAAGCAGAAATGTAAAAACCTGATCTATCCTGTTATTTTTTTCCAGAAGTCTACTTTACTATGAGACAATACCATTACACCCTTCACTCAGTTCTCAAGTCTAGACAATGCAGAGGCAAATTGTTTTTGAATTTTGCTTAGAAGACTAATACACCAATAATTCTCTCTATTTAGTGTGTCACATGTCTTATAAAGGAGGACAATTTCACCTCACTGCCGGCCACGATCTGGGGACTGGTGCTGCATTTAGAATTGTGTTGATCAAAGAAATAATCTAAGAACACTGTTATATGGGCTCTGATTTATACAAATCAGAAGGTATTCTACTGCAACCAGAAGTTCATTCCCGGAACTGGCTTGGACAGGAGCAGAACTATACGTTCAGTATGGCATCATGCAGGGTGGTATGCTGGCAGAACTCTGGGCTGCTACTTTTTGGTAAAGATAATAAAATACTTAAATAACAATGAATCAATGGTCTAATAGAACTACATTCTACAAAATATCTAGATACATACAACAAATTTCGCCTATGTGAAACATCACGTGCACTTTCAGAGGTGTATATGGGTATAAGATGTAATTTATTTTCATTATATGGCCCACGTATTTCGAGTTGGGTACTTGATGCTCTAGCTTTCTCAGGCTTCAAAATGGCCAAGGAAAAACACTGTGCTTGAACATTAAGATTCACAGCCAAACACGGCAAATTAACCAAACTGGCTGCCTCTGTATTTTCAAAAGTTGATATTTGAGTACTAACATTACTTGGGAGGACTGTTAGATATTGAGGGTTTGTCTTCTCTGACATCCCTATCCATTCATTTTGTTGTCAGAAGAACTTTATCAACATAATTATGTTTGACAGGACAATCCACAGCTAGGCCTAGATCTACAGCCCTGGTCAAATATTTGGTTCTGTTAGGCTCTGCTTTCCCATGATTTGCCTTACATGCATAGGCTAAATATCAGTGCTAGTGGCCTACTCTTGCCGTCTGCTCTCTTTTTTTGAAAGACGGGATAATCCTATGCATCTTTTCAGCTGCAGGCAGCCTGCCCAAGGATACAGTTGCTACTGATGTGACACAATTATCTCATTTTTTCTACTCTGCTTAAGGTTCTCAATTTTCTCTTACCACAGACAGTTTGAAAATCACTGTCCTTGGTGCGACTAAGCCACAGCTGCCACAACAGTAGCCCGGTCACAGTCTGGCTGCATACGGCAAGGGCCTTTTTGGGTAGAATGTCCAAATAGATCATGTATACTCACAACTATTTTCCCAAGAGCCAAAATGTTTGGTCTGTGGTGTGTTGTTCGTGGGTCACAGGGTGGTAGTCAGGGATGTTAGGTGGGTGTAGGGGAAGTGAATCATGTACATCTTGTGACTGAATTGCACAACGTGAAACCAGAAATCCCGGGCTCAGTCCAAGATTCCCCACTTGACCAAACTGTATAATCCCAGGCAATTGTTTTAACTCACATAGCCTCATTTTCCTTCTGTAAACTATATAAGAGGAACGCCAAGTGCATGACTTCAGGATGTGCCCTTTACAAAACCTCTTGTGGTTGATTTAATAAACTATAATGTTGTCCATGCATAACAGCAAAACAGGCCACCGAGAGGGTGCACATAACTGGCTTGCTTCTTAGTTCACTATTGGCATTGTTGTCAGGGTGGGGAAGGGGGGCACGAGTGTGTTTAAATCCCTGTTTGAAATGTGTTAATTAAAAAAAGTCCTCTCAATGTAGTTATATAATGTGATATATGAAGTTGAATTTTGAAGAGACTTTATCATATTTTTACACGTTTGTTGTAAGTCGCCATAAAAAATAAGGGTGTTCCTAAAGTTAAGCAGCGCAGAACACCTCAGTTACTTCCTTTGTTTATCTTAAGTTATCTTGTAAATAAATGCTTGTCTGTTTATTTAACACGATCCTGAATGTTATGTCAGAGTCTAGTAAACAGGTTCCCAGTACTGCTATAAACAGGGAGGCGCATGTAAAGTCAGGAGGGTCGCAAGACATACTTTGAGCCTCGCTGAACAAGATCGATTACATCATTGTGACCTTTAATTGCACGCAGTTCTTCCATGGAGGGGGGAGGTGCAAGTGAGAACTTCCTCAACATAGGTGGCCTTTGATGTGAAGACGTGAAGTGATTGTGCACCTTAATAACACTGATAACCATCGGGAGAGGCGGCAGATGATGCCATAACAGTAGGTTATACAGAGACACAGGTGTGGGCTCCTCCATTGCCTGGAATGTGAAGAATGTGATAAACAGTTTTGGATAGATCATTCCATTGCGACTGCGATAGAAGATATCTAGATACTTCCCCATGCCCAGACTATGAATGATAACTTCATTAGCAGCTTCACCCATCCAAGCATCTTGGCAAGATTCTCTTAAGTATTTTATGATTCTCACACGTAGGAATCTAATCTCCTCAATGAGGTCTTCCACCCTTAAACACAACTTTAATCACTCAGCTGTCGTTGTCGCTGTCACCGTCTTCGGGACACGTTTGACAATAGCATTCCGTCTAGAGAGAAGGTCAATGATCTTATGTAGGGGCATCTAATTGCTTATCGGTTTCCTTGGATTGCATCATAAGTGCCATCTTGCCCGAATCCAGTGTCTTTGTGATTGCAGTAATGGCTTCAAGTACCCGAAAAACTGGAGGGGCGTTGTCACCTTCATTAAAGCCCCTCTATAGACCATCAGCTAAAACATTGGTGCTCCCGATACATGCTGGCTATGATAGCAATAGAGGTATCAGCAGGGCCCTCCAGATTATCTACATCCTGTAGGGCAGTGAGCATTTTATCAGAAACAATCACAGCTGGATTGTTCTAGATTCGGTCAAGGACATGCTGCAGAAGGGAACGTTTGACAAGAGATAAAATAAATACAATTTCCAACAATAAGAATGGAGTCATCCTTGGACTTGGATGGCAAGAAGTAGCTGACTCAAAAGAGGAAGCTTGGCACTGAAGGGGGTTGGCCTGCGCAGAGCACTTTTTGATGTAGTAATCAATAGTCTTTTAAGTCAGGTGATCTGATTTATTATAATAGTTTGATGGCAGAGACGAGAGCGGCTTTGGACAGAAAATAAATGCTGTAGTAGTCATATTCAAACTAATTTTACTAATCACAGCACAAGTATATATGAAAGTGAAGAAACTATGGGCCTCAAATCCTTAAAAGTCAATTTTCCCAGGTGATCCAACTAATTATTCTTAAAGTTGGTCCACCGCTAGTTAATGATTTCCCCTCCACCTCGACGTCTAAGGCTAACAACAACCACTGCTAAGGAAAGGAAGTGTGGTGATGAGGCCGATTTTTGCAGTTCATTGCAACAATGAGGTAGACAGCTCCATGGTTTTTCAGATGGAAGCAAGGCTGCACCTGAACCTTTTGGAGAACATTTAATCTGCAACTGTACCCCAAACAAACTGAATTAATTTAACTAATTCAGTATTGTCCCTTTGCCTTCCCCTCAAATCTGACATTCATATTGAAGAGGTTCATATTAATCTCCATACGTGTACATGCAAACATCTCATTTACATGGATATCAATTCTTCAGAATAACAGAGGTAGTAGAATGGCATTTTGCATTCTCCGACCCTGATATCATCACACCATTGATCCCTTGTCTCAACGTTAGTCCCTCAAAAACCTCATATTAGCGGAACAACACTGTTTTAGGGGCCGGAGAAGGGGTGGGTGGGGGGGGGGTCGGGGTATTTTTATTTTTAGGGGGCAGAGGGGTTGGGTGGTTTAGGGGCGGGGAGGGGAGTCAGGGCATTTTTTGTTTTAGGGGCGGGGTGAAGGGTCGGGGTATTTTAACTTTTTGGGGGTGTGGGGTTGGGGTAGTTTTGGATTTAGGGGTGGGGTGGGGGTTGGGGTGGTTTTAGGGGCTGGGTGGGGGGGATTGGTGTGGTTTTAGGGGCGGGGTGGGGGTTCGGATGGTTTTAGGTGTAAGGGGCGGGGTCCCTGTAATTTTAGGGGCAGGGGTGGGAGTTGTGGTGGTTTTAGGTTTCAGGGGCGGGGGTGGGAGGGGTCAGGGTAATTTTAGGGGCAGGGGGTTGGGGTACTTTTAGGTGTGGGGTGGGGGGGTTGGGTGGTTTTAAGGGTGGGGGGTCACATTAATGTTTAGGGGCAGGGGTGGAGGGCCAGGTGGTCGCATGCTGGAACCATGCATGCCGTTCACTAAATGCCTTTACCAGGAATGCCTTTACAACAAAAAAATCACTGTTAAGGCATTCATGGGTAAAGGCATTAGTGGTAACAATGCGGTCATTGTTCCGACCTCGTTGTTTAGGCATGCATGGTTCCAGCATGCGTTGTTGCGACATACATTCAGCCCAGGCAACTCATAATTGAAGTAATTTCATCAACAATGATGTCCAGTTCATGAGATTAGAAGGAGCTTGATGGCCCAGCTTGTGCATTTCTGTACCTAAATTCTGAAGAAAATCTTAAAACGGACAGCCCCCATCTGCTGTTCTTTACCAAAAAAAGCTTTATTCTTGCCTTATGTACTTCTGTCAGTGGAAGAGACCAGTCCAGAGGGGAGCACCAAAGTACGTCAGGGCCTACACTGCTCCGGTCTGGTGCCAGTGCAAAAATAAGGGAATTAATGTATAGGTTTGTGCTAAGTGGTTACTGGTGTTCAAGGGCAGAAGGTGCATCACTCTGCCACCCTCGGGGGAGAGGCAAGAGGTTTTCTTTGACCTGCAGACACAAGCTGCAGCAGTGACATCACAGGAGAAGGACTGCTGAATTAGAAAGCCACGGATCCAGTTACTTTTGGGGCATATGAACAGTGACCCTGGGAGGAGTTACAAGGCTCCATTTATTTCAATGGCAGGGGTGGGGCAGGGCAACAAGGACCAGGATGGAGTGGGTGGCGACAGAGTCAGAGTGCTCCTTATCCCGACCGTAGAGGCCCAAGAGAGGAAAGGACTTAGCTGCGAACAACAATTGCACTAGTGGCTTAGAGGTTAGTGTGCAGTTAAGCTTTTGCATTAGGGGAATCGTCAACCCTGTCCCTGCTTTAGAAGCTACAGTGGGGTCGGGTTCTTGATGGGCCGTTTGTCTGCAGCTGGTACACAAAGCTTCGTAATTAACTTGGGAGGGTGAGTGAGTAAAAGGAAGGATGGGTGGATGGACGGATGAAATGGTGGATGGATAGATGCATTGATGAGTGAGTGAAAGGATGGACGTAAGAATGGAAGAGTGAAAGGGAGAGAGGGTGTATGATTGAAAGGGGGAGACGGTGTATGAGTGAGAGGAAGGGAGGATGGATGGATGAAAGAAAGGACCGATGGAAGAATGAGTGAAAGGATGGATGAGTGTAAGGATGGAGTGAAAGTATGGATGGATGAGCAAAAGGTTGAATGAGAAAGGATGTATGTAAAGATGGATGATTAAAACAATGGATGGATGAGTGAAAGGAAGGGCAGATGGATGTCTTGATGAAAGAATGGATGGAAGGATGAGTGAAAGGTGAATTGATGGATGAATAGATGGATGAGTGAGTGAAAGGTTGGATGGCTGAGTGAAAGGGTAAATGGAGGGATGTATGAGTGGATGGATAGAAGGGTTAAAGGGTGAATGGATGTGGGCATGAAAGAATTGATAAGAGAAAGGATTGATCGATGGAAGAATGAGTGAAAGGATGGATGGATGAGTGGAAGTGTAAATGGATGGGGTGAAAATATGGATGGATGAGTGAAAGGATGTATGTAAAGATGGGTGAGTGAAACAATGGATGAGTGAAAGACAGGGTAGATGGATGTCTGGATGGATGGATAGATGAGTGAAAGGGTGGATGGAGGTATGTGTGCATACATTGATTGATGGAAGAGTGAATGGATGGAGGAGTGAAAGGATGGATCAATGAATGATTAGAGAAAGGATGGATAGAAGAATGAGTGAAAGGGTGGATGGATGAGTGGAAGTGTAAATGGATGGAGCGAAAATATGGATGGATGAGTGAAAGGATGTATGCAAAGATGGACGAGTAAAAATAGATGGATGAGTGAAAGGCAGGGTAGATGGGTGTCTTGATGAAAGGATGGATGAGTGGGGTGAGTGAAAGGGTGAATTGATGGGTGGATGAATAGATGGATAGGTGAGTGAAAGGATGGAAGGCTGAGTGAAAGGGTAAATTGAGAGATGTATGAATCGATGGATGAATGAGACAAACGGGGGGATGGATGGGCATAAGGATGAATGATTGAGTGATTGGCTCATCCATATATTCACCCTAAGGGAGGATGATGGATGGATAGAGTGAAAAGATGGATGGGTGGAGGGAAAGGATGGATAGATGGAGTGAATGGGTGCATGGGTGAGTGAAAGGATGGATGGATGATTTAAAGGATGGATGGATGGATGATTGAAAAGATAGATGAATGGATGGATTAAAGGGGGTGGATAATAAAGAATGGATGCTTGAGACAATGGATTGTTTTGAGAGATAGGTGTCCCTGGACCAGTGGCGGCTCTCCTTTATGGGCTCCACAGCCACACTGCACCCTCCTCGTTTTGTGTTCCATTTTTATCGCATCAAGAGTGCATAATTATTCACTAATGGTATAATGAAAATAAACTGCAGACCCGCTTCGAGTCCAGCAACAAAATGAGGTAACTAGTGACATTGTCTGACTGCTGACACAGGTGCATGAAGGTGCCTATGCCATTCCAGCACGGGGAGCATGCCTGTGTGAGAGGATGGAAGGCTGAGTGAAGGGGTAAATCGAGGGATGTATGAATGGAGGGATGAATGAGACAAAAGGGGGATGGATGGGTGTAAGGATGGATGGTTGAGTGAAAGGGCGGATATATGGATGAGCCAAATGGAGGATGATGGATGAAGTGAAAGGATGGATGGATGGATGGAGGGAAAGGGTTGATAGATGGAGCAAAAAGGTGCATGTATGAGTGAAAGGATGGATGGATGATTGAAAGGATGGATGAATGGATGGATTAAGGGGGTGGATATGTGAAATCCAATGGATGCTTGAGACAATGGATTGTTTTGATAGATAGGTGTCCCTGGACCAGTGGCGGCTCTCATTTATGGGCTCCACAGCCACACTGCACCCTCCTCGTGTGGTGTCCCATTTTTATTGCATCAAGCGTGAATAATTATTCACTAATGGTATAATGAAGATAAATTGCAGACCCGCTTCGGGTTCAGCAACAAACTGAGGTAACTAGTGACATTGTATGACTGCTGACACAAGTGCATGAAGGTGCCTGCGCCATTCCAGCACTGGGAGCATGTCTGTGTTTCTATGTACGCAAGTTAAAGTGGGAGGGAGTGAGTGAGGATGAGTGAGAATGAGCGACAATAAGGGAGAGTATGTGTGAGAATGAATGTAAGGAAGAATGACAGTGAGTGTTACTGTGTGTGGGACACAAGACACAATAAGACTGAGTAATTCAAAATGAGTGGGACTGAGTGAGACAAAGTGGGTCAGAGTGGAATGAGTGAGACTGTGTGAATTAGTGTGACTGAGTGAAAGTGAGACAATAAACTTAGCGCAATAAAGTGTGAGAGAACTCTTAAGAAAAAGCTCATTGGAATTCGAGCCAAGGATTACATCCCAACACTCTTAAAGGTCACGAGCCGCCAATGGTTTGTGCGCTGACAACACCATGGGTTGAGTCGTGCATGACTATCTCACCAATTCATAATCACTGCAGTAATCCACTGGCTCCCACCATGTATCGTATGTTTCACCTCATTCTCCATTAGGTACAGAATATTGTCCTTTCTCAGTTTCAGTGTTCAGCTCTGAAGTCTACCTATCTGTCCTGCTAACTTCGTCCTATTTGGCTTCGGTTAAAGTTTGCAATTATTTCAATATAGCTACATGTTATTTAATTACATATGGTATTCCATTTTGTTATATCTTGAGGCACATAATGGCCATGTACATTTCAGAGTTTGTAACGTTATAACCTGCATGAGACATTGTATTATTTCCTGCTTAGTTATCCCTTTCAGTTAAAGGATACCTAATATAATTTCATGGATTATGTTCCTCAGTTTGAGAGCCATTTGCACAGGATGAAAACTCCAACTAATGCAGAATGACAGAGTTTCGGGCTCGGAGCATGTAACCCAAATTCTGTGCTATCTGCATTTTAATCTTTTGTTAACTTTCAAGTTCAACAGTCATACACAGTAAGTACAAAAATGAAACCCATAAACAAAACATTTTAAAACATTTCATAGATTTTGTGTGTAGACTTAAAATCATAGTTAACGAATGAAATATTGTAAACAGTGCATTTATGAGTTTCCATAGGTTAGCCATGACCATTTCTCAAGCCCAGCATCCCTGTCTGAGGATGACAATCCAACCTGCATACTATCTCCTACTTCGGCCAACATTACTTTAGGGGGAATCTTGATGGTCCATAACGTCCCTACATTGATACCACCCTTCTCAGTTGTCTTTAACCTAGCTCTTACTGGCCCAGCCTTAAAAATGCCTATTGTCAAAAAGCATATACTTATTCTTACGGACATGAGGGCCAGCAAATAACTACAACAGGTGAATCTTCCTGAATATTTTTCAGCTCAGATATTACACATGATACAAATTTCAGGAGGAGGCTTTTCATAATCGTGTGGTCTGTCATACACGAGCCATCAAGTTGCATGGCAGCAATGATTTCACACCTGAGTGCCATCCTTAGGACAGCATTGAAACCGACAGAATAAATTGTCTTAAGCTGGATTGTTCCATAAAAGTCTGGCTAAGTCGAGATATGTGTTTATTTGTGATATTCCTGGATTGCCTTCAATTGTCCCAAATGATTTTTAAAGCTCTGCAGGCGACGAATGTGTGACAAAGTATTTTCTGAACTTGACTGGTTTAGCAGTGAACTGCAAGCTTTTGTCCAGCATCCACAATTAGCTACTTGGTAGAACCCAGAATTATGCTTTATTTCACTCGATTCAGAAATTCTTCAATTTTGATCTGGCCATAATCAAACCCGTCTGATATAAATTTAGAAGTGCGTAAACCACCAACTCACATTTAAAATGAAATGGGATACATTTAACTAACTGAAATAACAAAAATCAATAGTCACAATTTCAATACAACACATCCTGCAAATCCAATCTTAATCAAAACTCAAATCACAAAGTGAACTAAACTCCTGTTTAAGTCAATCCGTTCACCTGATGGAACTTCACTGGCTCCACTTGCCGGCCTGCACCACTTTCAAGGCCATATGTGTCGTCTAAAAAGTCATAATGGCAAGCACTTTCACCAGTCTGGCTGAAAAGTCCATCTCAGCACACCCAGAGCAAGGACACCCTCTAACCAGAGACAAAGAAGTGCAAACAGGAAGAATTCTAGGCAATGACGTACAGGATCAGAACAACTTCGCCTTATGCACTGAAGCTGCACCTACCCTACACCAGCCCAGAAAGAGCTAAAGACACGCCTCTTTAGAGAAAACTACATTATAACAGTAGTCCCTCACCTCACCCAGAACTCAACAGCCATCCGTAGGATGATTCTTACGGAATTTCTATCATTGAACATGTACAGTGCTCTGCTGTCTTTGGCCAAGGTTTGTGTCACACAAATACCCACTTCCTTACAGTTCAAAATTGCAATCTGGTTTAATTCATATCATCAAATAAGGTCCTATGTGTTTTTCTGTTTAAGTAAATGTTGAAATATAGAGTTGACAAGTATTTCGTTTCTGTTTAGCTATATCTATTAGACTTGGCTGTATTAGTACTATTTTTTTTTTTAGAATAATTCAATAAAATGCTGCACTTTCAAGTAATGAATGCTTTCTTCTTAAAAAATGCCATCTCCGCTTTAAACCTATCACTGAGGATTCACAGAAGAAACCCTTTTCCTGGGTGCAAAGTTGCCCGACGTTCAGTTCAGCACATGAAATAAAATGATGTATAATAATAATAATTATAATAATAACTAGAATAATGATAAAAATAACACCACCATTGAAAGCAATAATAATACCAATGTTGATCATATTTATATGTATTAACAGTATATGGAGTGATGTATTTTATAGCAATTTATATTACCGTTTTGTCTCCTTTAAGTGTTGTAAGCAACATGTGTTAATGTTACCCAATGTGAAGGTATGCAACAATAATACATATATAATTCCTATTCATGAATCCACAACACAATCTTATTACTATCGCATATTGAACTTACTACTACTGAAAACATGCTAGTTTGGATTTCTTGATGTCCTATGTTCAGGTTTAGTGGTGGAAACCTGGGCGCTTCATCGGGTGTGCGTGGAGATGTCTTTGCGAATCTTGTGGATTCTACAAAGTTGTAGAATTGTGGGATTCACAGAGATTCCAAACAGCTTCAACCAGACTAGTTGCACACACAACTTAAGTCCAAAAAATGGCTGTAGTGCACACGTACACCAGAAAAGACTAACCTTCCCGCCCAAACAAATTCTACACTTTCATGGGTTTAGGGGGCACGTTGTTTCAATTTTTTTTTGCATAGGGAGAAATACAGTTATCTATGCAAATACAGTATTCCTCTGTGCCTAATCCTGCAGATCTCCACATTGCACTTAATTAGCAGGAGTAACTACAAGCCAGAAAAAGTAACATATAACAAGCAGAGGCAGAACATTTCGATTAATAGATTTTCATTTTTTGCTAAATTTGCTCTCTGCACTTAAATTACACATGTTGGGTGTTAGTCTACATTGGTAATGGTGGTACTTTTATCTATCATAGATGGATGAAACAATAATCAGTTCAGACCGAATTGAAATCTGTGACCAACAAGTCTGAAAGTATTCACTCTTCCTGCTGAGAGATCCTGGCTAGTGACTTCATTCAGACCCCCCTATTAAATGTGTTAAGAATAAACCATAAAAGCTGCAAGGTAAACCGTCAGATGCTGAATTAAGTTCTGGGAGCTTTAAAGGCAAAATAAGCAAAATTGTGTTATAACCAAGTAAATCAGCCACATTCCGCCAGGCAAATGATAATATAGGGTACAAACTAGTGATTTATAAATCAGTGAATGTCATCCGACATTGTGAATAATACTAACAACTTGTTTTATTTTTATAATTCTCTTCATGCCTCACAACAGCCATTTCTAAGTCCTTGACTAACAGAGAGTACAATATCTCAATTTAATGGTATTGAAAGCACAGATTTTGTAAAGATGGGAGCCTAAATTGGCATGACCAGAATCAAACATATAACCTGCAGATTACATATGACATCAGTGTGGAGTGTTTAACTCACAGAAACATCTCGTGAGCAGACTCAATCAACAGGATCGAACAACTATTCCTGGTTTTAATATGCAAAAAACAACCGCAATTTAACCAATGTCTGGTTCGTGAATTGATAAAACCATTGCATTATTTTTTCCCACATATGACTTTTGTGAGACTATCCAATTCTTTGATTATGTTTCCCACTATCCAATAATTTCTGTTGTCTCTTTTTAAATACATACAGTCACAATTTGGCTTAGGAAGTGTAAAATACTGAATGATTGTCCGAACCAAAAAGTCCTGCACAACTTCAATCCTGGGGAAACCTCTTTGGAAAATTAAACGTAAGTCATTCAACAGACGCCACATCAGATTTTCCAGTGGCTTGCATACGTTCAACTCTAGCTAAGACTCAAAAGCATGAAAACTAGCTTATGTGGCTTTTCTCTGCCCTTAAATTAAATTTCACTTGCAGTAATAGTCTTTCAATATAATAACATTTACTTAACTCAGTGTGTCTAAAGTTTAACATTTCTCTCTTTTATGCACCCATCTGCATAAAGCAAAAGATAAATTACCATTCTTTTTAGCATTAGCCTCTCCCTTGGTTTTGAAGATACGCTGCAGAATCAGCCAATACAAAGATCTATTTTCTAATTATATTTAATCTGGAAATATAGGTTTTCTTTTGTTTCAGCTTGGTTTTAAAGATCCAGACTGGGGTTAGAGGATGCCATTACTTAACTGACACCCCATGCACTGAATGCTTGCATTTATCAAACGAAAATTTGGACATCCACAAACATTAGTTAGGTTCCTTATGCTGCTACCCTTACAAAGCACATTTGTTCCTAACCTATAAGAGTAATACCACACAAATGTTTTTTAGGGAGAGTGGGGCTCAATTATAGTGTTTTTGAAGTTTCTAACACTTTCAGTAGATCGCCCAGAGGATGTTTGTGTGGTTACTGAAAAGGGCTGAAAATACTCCTAGATTTGTTACATGACTTAGACCCTTATGTATTAAAAATGGTCTTTCAATAGTTTCTCTGTTTATTTCCATCTATACAATGTGAAGGTAGGGCTATCTGTGCACCTGAAGTAGGAAATAATTTTGCTTTCCTCTTTGTGCTAGTGATGGGGCTCTCATAGACTAAACAGAACACGGTACATCTGAATAATTAGATACTTGGTACAAATATGCCTCTCTTATTTGCAATTATTTGCATGAAAACGTATTCAAAACTAAAATAATGGAATTTGGGAAACCAAATCCATTACTGCATTTGGAACCTCACACTTTGACTTAAAAACAAGCTGAGAAGATCATATCTTTCAAATATGTCAGGTACCATTAGACGATACACTTATAGTGGGAGTTGCATGTTGCTTCCTATTGTTCGGAAGCATTTCCAATAGCAACAATAATGCACACATATGGCAGTACTTTTCAAGACTTTTCTGTGAATCCAGAAACACAAATCTATGAGGTTAAGATTGTTCCATAATTAGTGTTTCGATCTAACAATTGGGTAAGTTCCGATTTAAAGTGTTGATGTTCATGGAAGGAAAAACATCGTGATAGGCATTGGGCTTGCTCCCGGAGCACACTATTCTTGGTAGGGTTGGCTTTGTTCTCTACTACTACTTCATACCAAGTCCTTTTAGGCATTCTCTGGATCTTTGCTTAAAAAGGACTTGTAGTCTCTAGGTGGTCAAGTTTTCTTTGAACAATTGGATGCCTCCGGTAAAGGGTTTTGGCATGGCCCTCTGAGAAAACAGTGTCCATGAGTCCCTGGAGCAACATTTTAATCTGACATATTTGAAAGGCTGTGAAATACAGTTTGAGGACTTTTGACTTTCTTCAAGTGAAAGAAGTTTGGGAAAATTCCCTCAATGGTCCACTATATAGAGAGTGAAATAATTACAGCCATACCTTGAGATTTGATGAACATTCCCTGTAGAAAAAACTGCTTCGGATAAAATTAAAAATATCTAGAACTTAAGCAATATGTAAGATGTTATATTTTTAATTCTCAGTTGTTGGGCGCAGGGTTCCTGTAACTTTGGGTTGCTCTCTTCTAATGACATGGAGAAAGACAGTTAGGGGACTTTTTTGAAAGTATGAACTTTTATTCTGAAGAGAAGGTTGCCTTGATTTTTTAAACAAACTTTAAGTACCTAAATTATGGACATATAAATTTCATTTTGGTGATTTGAGCCATGTTGTGTGTCAGGTGATATTCTTCAGTTATAGAAAATTGAAAAGGTTTTTGATTATACAGTTAACTGAAACAAATACATGACTGTTTCAGAAACACATTAAATGGGTATTCTACATAACAATTTTGTCTTGTAGAAAGTTCTACAGATTACATTTCTTGAGTTCACTTTGCAATACTTGAAACTATTTAATTAATACAATGACCATGATGGACCTCAGTACAATATATAAAAGATTCCACTAACCGTGGCAGGTGGAAAATGCTTCTGCTGGAGTGGTTATCCAAAAAGAGAAGGCATTAATATTTCCTTTATAAATAGAAGGGGTGTGTGGTGTCCTGCATGATGTTGGAGAAACTTTGTTGCTCCCTCTGGAAGGTGAAATTGGTTTCTTGAAAGCCTATTGCATTAAAGCAGCCACATGGCACCGCCCAACATAATTTAAACAAAAGGCTGAATTTATATTGGGCAGTGTTCTTCCCTATTTTGTTGTCTTTATCTTCAAATGCCATTAAGCAGTACAAAGGGGGATTGTAAGTACGGCTAGGTGACTTTCAGGAGTGTCAGGGACGACTGACACTCCTGAAATAAAACTAAATAGAACTTGACTTAAGAGAGCTGTGGGAGCCTGAACAGGTGCATTACAGTAGGGAAGGACATTTGTATGTAAAATAACATTTAAAAAAAGAATCTTAAATTACCATGAGGGAAGTGGGAGCAGGTCTAATGTGGGGTGGAGATGTGTCTTTCTGGATACATGCATCGTCCTGTGCCATTACATGTGTGTCTGTGTCTTTTGTGGTGTTGCTCTGGTAAATCAGTGACACTTACTGCCAACAACCTAATCCATGGCATGCCTGAGCCACCAATAAGATACGCTCTCTCCCAAATTCAGGGATTGTGTCTGGCGTGATGTGACCCCCTTGTGACTTAAATATGGCACAACTTTGCAATATTGTGGGAAACAAAGCAAGATGATTCACATGCCCTGTGCCAGGTCCTCATTTAATGGTGATTTTGTTGGTATATTGTGGGTATCTTTACAATGCTTACTCTGTTTCTATTGATTTATATCTTTACAATTTTCTCATCTGCACATGCATGATCCACTGCTATGCCCAAATGATGGTACTTTGTACTGTGGCAGTACTGAAATACTTTACTGGACTTCTTTCTGAACAGCCTGTAATACCTATGACTTTAAAGCAATCTATTTGAAATGTTAGCTGTCATGTTTATTGATTAGTCTCAATGTTTTCCCAAAACCCCTTTTGAGGTAGAAGAAGGGTTTCAAAGTTCTGTATACACTCCGGCCAATCATTGACTCAGTGCACCATCAGGGTTTTCCCAAGTTTGATTTTGGGTCCCCTATAGTTGTGGCCATCAGTAGAGTCAGTAGCATTAAGAGGATTCCTGGGCACTGTTGAATTTAAATAGTAGTATGAAATGATAGAAAGATAAATTTAAAAACACCCAAAAGGAAATAGCAATCTTTTATTTTAAATGCCGGTATTTTCTTTTTAAATATTGGTTTCTCTTAAAAGTTTCCTCTGGATTAGCAAGTAGGAAGGAAATACACGTCCTTTCACATTTTGTATTTTAAATACCCCAAGATTTTTAGAAACTTGCTAATATTTGTAATTGTTAAAAGTATGTTTACTGTTCTTTTAAGAGTGTTTTACCATTCTTGAGCTGTATCTGAGGCACTCCGCAGTAATAATAGAGCCACTTGAAAGTGGCTGGGCTCAACATCTGTGTCACATTACGGGGACAGTAATTCATCTGGCTGAGCCTGCAGTCCCCATTTTGTGAAAAGGTCTAGTCTTCCTGGGATGAATGATAAGGACCTTAATTTAAGACAGCCTCCTTTGCATCTGCACAGCGCAGTGCTAGCCAAAGCAAGCAAATCTGCTGTTGTCTGGGATCTGATCGTGATCGGTGGCCGGAGATGGTGCCATCTTACCAGGAGAGCAGAAGGCAAACCAATTTTATGCTACTCTTTTGTCTTTGTGCTAAAACCCCAGAAGGTGCCACACTTGATAATGTCTGCACTAAATACCTCATGGAACTTAATTTATTAGTTTTTTACAATCAAGCAGTAAATCAAAATTTAGCTCTGAAGCAGCTGTGTCCCCTCTCATAAACAAAGGTTTTTGTATCAGATTTTCTTATTAATGCCTCGTCAGCAGTAAATAAAAAAAACTGCAAAAATATTTATGACTTAATATTAGATGAGAAGTTGAGCACTTTTGTAATACAAGGCCTGGTTTAGAGACTGTTGGTTAATAACCAAGTACGTATTTTCACTAGGTTATGACAGCATTTCATATTTTGAAGAGGGAAAATATGCTGTTGGCCAGTCTGTCATCTTTAAACAGACATTGAAATGCTGGATACACACAACAATTGAAATCATGCAAATTTAAAACTTGAAGATTCACATTGAACAATGGATCTATTCTTTTGATATCGGCCATGTCTCATCTAGTGAGGTTCTGGTAATGAACGTAAGTAGTTTATTATCAGATAAAATTAGCAATATAACAATGGGCTATTACATTTTGATGATGATTGCAACTGGACACCAAGAAATGATAGACATTTGCAACCATGTTTCAATTTTAGTTTCAACACTAGTTTGAAAAATAATGGGCCCGCCCGTACAGATGGTCACACGTTAGATATGATTGGTCATTATGGTGATCAATGCATATTTTTCAGACCTATTGCTATCCCCTCATCAAATGACCACCTAATCCCACATATCATTACAGAAAACTTCCATTAGCTAGGCCTTAAGAGATTGTGTCTATAGTGTTGGTATGTAAATAAATAACTGTAGATTAGACAGGATAACTGACCAACTACAGGAATGCGTGAATAGAGAATCTGAGAGAATCTGAGAACCGAGACAAGTAAATGAACTTATATGACAATCATTTAATAAGGATGGTAGATGACAGTCTCTTACCTACCCAACAGTGAAAGAATAGGGATATTCAATGCCTAGTTTAATGAAGGGTTAATAAAGGTGAACTCACGCTCAAGAGGTTAGAATGGATCTAGCTTGGAGATTATTTTTCGACAGCTGCAGCTCAATGGAAGATAATTAATAATCTTTAAAAAAAAAACATTAAAAAAGATCCACACACTGCTTTCTTCTGCAGAAAAATCTTTCAGCAACAAATCATTAAAAAGCCCTCTATGCAGTTATAAATGAGTGAAAAGTAATCTCGGATCGTATTACGAGTGCCAGCTCCAGTCTTTATACCAGTCAGGTGCCGATTAATTTGAAAATCTATAGAGATCATTAAAGAGCATTTGAAGGCATATCAGTACTTATATAGCATAGATGAAGTGATCACTCTGCGTAATATGCAGACGTTCCCATGTTTTTCCAAATTAAATAGTGAGCAACGCTATGCGGCGTCAATGTTAAGGCCCTCTTCACCGCAGGGCAGGTGGGCGGAAACACTGTTCCCGCCCGCTGGCCCTGCGGTGAAGTCTGAATACAACCGGTGGTGTCCTGATGGCACCATCGGTCAGGTGGTGGTTTGAGATTGGCGGGCGGCCTCCGCTGTCCGTCAAACTCAGAATGAGGGCCTCAGTCTTTTACGCACGGTCAGCCTCTGCTCGCAACTATGGCCAGCTAGAGTATTAAGTTTGTCAGTGGGCCTTTTGCACAATTAGAAGTTAAATGTTTCCCCTGATTCAGACGTGACTTGTGCAGCAAAAAAAAACACTGTGATAATACAGATGCTGTTGCCATTCACATAATTCTGTAGACACATGCATGTTATGAGGTATGTCTCCACATCAGTGGTTAATTTGTAAAACAAAAAGTGCCAGGGCGCTCTTCAGGAGACACAGCTTGCATCATCCATTACCGCTCCCAGCACTGGCAATTACAGCATCAACACAGCTGCTAACAATCACACTCATACAAGTGTGACAATTCATACTGTTCAAGGCTCCCAAAGATGTAAGAATGGCTTGTCTATTATTGATTGTTAATGTATAATGAATTACTAAACCGCTGTTGTGCTTAGACCCAAATTTAGCAGACATTGCCACCACGTAGCAGACTGTCACAAGCGCTGGTGCTAAGAATAAAGTGCCAGTGCCAAGCACCGGATACCACTGGCTCAAATTAAGCACTGCTGCACATGCATCACCACATGTGCTACCCTATAGAGGGATGTAAGCTCTATATTATTTTTTATTAATTAAACAATGTAGGTGAAATGAAGTCCTTTTTGTAGTAAAGGACCTGAGAGTAAGTGGCAGCTGCCGATCCCTCCCATAAAAATGCAACTTAACAAAAAGGCAAATGACCATGAGGGGTGTGTGGCAATGGTGGGGGAAGCACAAGGAGAGAGGGAATAAATTAAAAATAAAGCTGGGTGGGGAGGAGGAGGGAAACACTCAGCAGCATGGGCGCATGGTGCGGTGGTGTTAATTACACAATCCAACACCACATTCAACTGTACTTGTAGGACAATATTTTCCGAGTTCGGCAGTACACAGTCTCTCAGAAATAGGGCAGTAAAGGTTCACTTCCAACCCGCCACCCCCCAAAAGTCTAGAGTGCTAATCTATGTAACTGTAAGCCATGTTGCAAAGCAGTCATCTGTGGAATGAAACCTATGGTGACAATGATCCAATACTTCTTTGAGTAATTTGTAAACTTTTCTTTAAAAAAAATGTTAGGATATTTCAATTACTCAAACAAATACAATTATTTGAATTTCGGAAAATGTAAAAACATAAGTAATATTTGTAAGTAAATGTGAGGTACCTAAAAATGATTATGTAAATGAAATAAAATGAAGTCTTATTTGGAACGGGAACAGTATTGTTTTCAGTTGTTGGTTTCCTAGAATTAAACTCCTTGCTCTCTCAATCTGCAGGTGGTGCAACTACTTTGCATTTTCGGAACATCCTACCTATACATCAACAGAACCAACACATTTAGCAATATATCAGCGTCAATTTAAGCAGCTAAAGTGCTGACCAATATCATTTGTCTGAATGTTTTCATTTTACATTGATACAGTTAGCATATGAACTAATAGTCAGAAAATTCAATTTTAAAAGCTATTCATTTTTACAGTGTACTGTAGAATCCATAACACGACTTTATTTTAATTGGGTTCATACAAAAAAGTTAAATCGAATGTTATGGAGAAGTTCATAAACTATACATTCAAAGTTCCTGTAAGTTTGAAACTGCTTCTAGGCGTGTAAATAAACAAGATAAGTGTTGTGAACACTACCAAATACCCAGCCTCAGCATAAGGTCCGGTGATTTCTCATTACTGAATGAAGTCAAGCAAGAACTGGTTATTCTGCAGAATCACTGCTCAACAATTGACTATGTGCACTGCTGAAAAGGAAGAGTGATGCAGAAATGGCCGAACGTTTCATCACCGCCATTCTTGCTGATGGGGTTGGTATAGGAACATTCCCCGCTATCATTTAGGTCGCACATGCCTCCCTGAAGCACTTAATCAAGGTCTGTACATCAGAAACCAGACACAGGGAAAAAAAAAAGAAACAAATACACTACAAAACGATTGTGGCATGCACATTGCCTGGGAGTGACAACTGCTTGAGACATGCAATGGTTCCAATAGAAACCTCACAATAATTTTCTAATATAAAGGCAAGAGCGCTTTAAAATTTTACTTTACCACTTCTAGCACATGATCAACCATCACAGACATGAATCGTCCAACTTTTAATAGTAGAAGTGAGTGAAAATATGTATTGAGTTTTTTCAAAGGGTTGTTGCATATCTTTTTGCAAAAATGATGTATATAATGTGAAACGTGCAGTGCGGGTCATCTCTGTGAAAAATCTTTCTGAGGTATGTTTAATATGCAAAACACACACAAGAAACCTGCTTTTTTCCCCAAACTATTTCTATAGTCATTCAGTGAACAAAAGACATGTGGCCATGGCACACATCAAGTTTAACCGTTTATGCCAGACATTTTCTGATTGGCCCAGCCCACTGTAAGCAAAAAGTATTTGAAAAGAATAAGGGAAAAAAAAATTACCCAAATCAAAGTACACAAAACAAAATAATATATATGTGCGTGAGATTACACTCAGATAAAAACAAATAATTGCTTAGGCCTGAGCACGGTGTAATAGAGTTGCTCTGCAGCAGAAAAGAGATATTCCCCACATTAGTTTCAGGATCTTATAGACAGCCCCTCACTCCGAGTATAGCCCATTTACCCAATCATTACAGGTCAAAATGAAGATGTAAGTGGGGTATGGACCTACAAATATTTTCAGTGCTAATAGCTCTTTTTTCTGACTCGACCCTCTGAGCTACCGCCCAATCTGAAATGCAACATCTCCAAAGAAAAATAATTGAAAAAGCTGCCTGCATTCAAATATCATCAGAAATTAAACAGAATGATTTACTATTGGACCTAAAACAGGATTCCGACCAGGTAGGGGCACATATTCTGTATTAATCAAAATGTTTAATGCCAACACTACAGTCCATTTGACCTTACTTCCTCTCCTAATGCCGTTCATTATCCCTATTCGCTCCAGAGATGGGACTCATTTGGGGTTAAAGAAATCATTCTCGACTGGGTTGAGACCTTACAGGTTAACAGATCCCTTAAACTATAACTACGGTTTGTTCCACCCTTTTTCAGTGAATGCAAGAATCCTTCAAGCAATCCTTTTTCAGTGAATCCAGGAATCATTTTCCTTCCTCCTCTTTAAGATATTTTCTAGACCTCGGTTGTAGCTCATTTCTTCCTTCAAACACAGCTACTTCAACTGTGGAGATGACACACAAATCAATTCCAAAATGTCAAAGCCCAGTCAACTTAGATTCCAGTTCCATAGTGCAAATGTCTGCGACCTGTTGATCAGTGGATGCAAACACATTACTTCAGGCTAAACACAACAAACCTGTGGCAATTGACCAATTACCATCCATCCACTATGCAACCAGAAGAACTTGGCCCACTTCTTTCCCGAAAACATTCAGCGAGGAAACTAGGTGTGATGATGGTTTCAAACCACTCCCTAATGCTACTATTGGGCCTGATGATTGCTGTGTGCACCACACTCACCTGAATCCACTTGTGATGCACAGAATCCCCACAACAACAGTAATTTGTGCATCAAATGTACAATCAATGAGATTGTAGAAAAAGGACAAACCAACCACAAAACATATTGTTTTCGGTTGCACATTAGCTGAAGAAGAATAGACCTACCTATAGATATGAAGTGAAGACTTCCTTAAACCCTTCACTGAAACAGTGGGAATTAGACATGATAATGTGGATCCAAGCAGAAAGCAAGGTATAACAATATCTGGAAACTAAGGCAAATGAATGATGTGTTTCTGATGTATAAGACATAGCATTGACATAATTACTAGCTCAGTTACTGACATAGTTTAAAGGTACCTGAAAAAAATGTTCCAAATAAATACTGTATAATCTGCAATTACTACGATTGCTGATTAACCTGACCATAGATAGAAATTTATATTTCAATTTGATCGTAAACAAGGATGTCACTTTTCATTGCTCATTTACTCAAGGGGTTACCAGATGTTGCTTATGCCTTGATTGTGGTCTATATTTGTTGAGTTGTATCTGTTTAAAATATAAGGAAAAACACTTGACAAGATGTCTGTGTCAATTCATCCCTCACTTAGGATTCCACCAAGGGTACAAGCCACCAAAGGTTCCAGAGCTCACTTGGGCCTCTAAGCCAACAGTATACACTTTAGAGCCTCCAGCCATGTGATTAAAGAGCTACAACAACCCCTGAATGCTTCCCCACAGCACAGCACTATGGTAACGAACTCTCCTCAGTGAAAAGTAAGAGTTATTGATAACTATTTGAATTATGGAGAGGTCCAACAACAACAGCTTTTCAAGGTTTTGAATTTGAAATACTCTGAAATAACACATACAAGGGCAGGCATGCATGCATGCACCTTTCCTCAGGTCTTCATGCTAAAGGCCAGTGAAGACTCAACTCTATGTTTACAGAATATCTCCAAATTCCACGTCCCTCACTCTACTTCTCCTAAACAGGTCATTCAACAATCAACACTGTGCTTCAATCCCACTGTCTGCTAAGGGTGCTCAGAATCTCAATGCAGATCAGACCTTCACAACCACATCACGGGTATGATCCACTGCAATTAGCCGTGGTAAGCCTCACTAAGTGACAGTGGCAAATTAGACAAAAAGTATTTTTTAAGAACACTACAGCAGTGCTATTTCTTTTTTTTTTTTTTAGGGAGCACTGATTTTTTTTCTGAAGCAGCGCTGAAGATCAAAAATAAACATTTATAATTGTCATTTTTATTCTGAAACAAAGTAAAAGTTGCACATTGAACATTCTACATCCAAGAATATGCTGCAAGTGCCCCCTCTGTCTCACCGTCTCAAAAGCCACCATAAAACACCTGGAATTCATTCAGTTCTTGATTAAGTATCGCCCTGCAGATATGATGTATGAAGTGTGGTACAAATATAGACATTCTAATTACTCATACTGACAGGGAATCGCTGGTTAATGGAACTGTCAATCTTACCGTCAGCCCACATCTATAAGGCCAGAATTAAAGGCTGTTCTAGATTTGACACTCCGAGAAAGCTCTAGTGTCACCAGAAAATGTAGGCAGCTCCTATTTACACATTGCTATGGGTGGTTTGTCAGTCTCCTCAGCAAAAAAGAACAGATTAGCAGCAACTACCAGCTCTTAAATCATTTTTGGTAATAGGACACAATCTGTGATCTGCAATGTTGGCCTTTTGGGCCCAGATGTTGTCAAGTTCCAACATTCAGTCTTTTTAATTTCGTATGTTACTCATCTTTCCTCGCAAACACAAAAATATTGATTTTTCTTGGAAGGGCGATATCAATCACTTGCCCTATTCTTTCACAACCTCCCTCTCGTCTCTTCCCTTTTGCCGAATTTTCCTCCAGCTATTTTGCAATTCTTTACCCTCTGCCTGCTTCTCTTTGGTACTTGTTCAATTCCACTCTACCTTCCTCACTTCACACACTGTTGTTTTCCTGCCCGTCGTACTTCCTCACATGAACCTTTCCTCACCCATCTACTCCATGGAGTTCAAGTTTATTGGAAGAGAATAGCACATTTTGTGTTACCATGTAAAGCACCTCTATACCACTCCTGCCATATGCAACTGTAAAATAAATAAATAAAGGTGTTTTCAAGGAGTCTCCATAGCACATTTGTGCATGATTTACCATAGTAAATAACCAGTGTTACTATTTCTCACTTGTATCCTTTCCAGATCACCGAGATAAAGAAGATTGAGTGGGCCTTGCTGGGATTTGAACCTGAGACCTGCAGATCACAGCAGATACCAGTGGTGCATGTTTAACTCATTGAATTAGTCATTTTGCTTTAAAGGGGAACTACCACCAAAAAAAGGAAAAGTGACTCTTCTCTGCTCAATGCGCCCTTCTCGTAATGCGGAAGAAAGATAAATATTTTTGTTTACTTACTTCTGTTTATTAAGAATTTCAGTTTAACACAAATTCCAGGAAAATGTGTGTTTTCCCCTAGAAGAAGGAAACATGTTAAACTCACTTATACGCCTAGGTACTTCAACTCAATAAAGTAGAACCAATGAGACACACGAAAAGCTGCAGGGGCAAATTTATAAAACCTTTTTATTTTAAATCACTTGCCTGCTCTGCTCCCGCGCTGCTCCTCTCCTGTCGCTGCAGGCAGGCACAGGCTCCCAGCCTGCCCGGCGGCCATGCATTATACTGCTCAGAGCAGCATCAGGATTGGCTGGAGGCGCTCCCAGGCAGACTGGGAGCCTGTGCAGGCTCTTCCCAACCCGGCAACTGTGTTGCTGGGCTGGAGAGAGCCTACTGCGCAATAATTTTTGGCCAGCCAAAGACATCCGGCCAAATGTACAAGCGCAGTGAGGGGAGTGCACAGTGCACTCCCCTTATCTCGTCATCCCCAATGCCCTGCCCCATTACAAATGAAAAGATAATAAACATGGTTTATTATCTTTTTGTTTGTTAAAGTTGATTTGCAGTGGTTTATGCTGGTGGGAGGGTGCGGGGGGATGATGCGCTTCCGCCCTAATGGAGGAGCTGCACCTGAATCCAGGACAGACCAGCCCTGTCTGCACAGTTATCTTACTGGACCTCTTTGCTGCATTCAACACCATTGACCATAATGTGTGATTAAGTGCCTTGATGGAATCGATGGAGGGCCATGGCATCCTACTCATTCATCAA
Source organism: Pleurodeles waltl (assembly GCF_031143425.1). Lineage (NCBI taxonomy): Eukaryota > Metazoa > Chordata > Amphibia > Caudata > Salamandridae > Pleurodeles > Pleurodeles waltl. The sequence continues at coordinate 1,419,575,982 of NC_090445.1, forward strand.
CTTTGTTCTGATCAAAAGCCACCATTGCCAAGTATAGAATTCTTAAATAATCAAACTTCTTCCTAATCTCTTTTAACTCCTGCATTAGCCCTCCAACTAGTATAGTGGATGCCCGTCACATAGGCAATTATAAATGGAAGATACCAAGGTCTCACTCAAAGTAGAAGAGGGATCTGTACCCCACAACCAAGAGGTAAATTCCACAAAAGAAATCCAACATTGGCTGCATCTTAACTGTGTGTGGTTAGAAGACTAGGATTTGCTTTAGTGTCTCATGGACTTTTCACCACTCCTGTTTCCGTGCCCCACGGTACAGCTCAAGAATCTCCACAACTTGGGTGTACTTTCTAAATGAGAGCTCCCCTTCACTCACCAACTCAGCATTACAAAAGCTGATTTCCTGTGTTTTTCCAGCTACACAGGAGATTCCGTCTGCTATTGCTTCCTCACAAAACTGTAGTGTAATTTTCAAACTTGACTACTGAAATGCCGTTTGCCCTGAAGGTTCAAGAAAGAGACACCTCACAATTCAAAGAGTACAGACCCATGTGGCTCAACTTACCTTCAGTCTGTGATACCAGGATCACATGACAACTCCTCCGAAAACCCTTCACTAGCTTCGCATCTGGGAAAGAATGCAGTCCAATATTTCAAGCATCACACTCAAGACACTTCTTGGCTGTACCCAGGGATACTTTTTAAAGTACTTTTCAATTGCCTTTTTTGTAGTGGGCCTTACTCCAGTGCTCCATCCCTAATCATCTTAGAAAGGGCAGGAGACCTGCCTCCCCAAGCTGGCAATGACTAGGTGGCATCCATCTAACTGTCATCCATTTTACTGGCACTCAAGTAACCCCAAACCTTTTCACCATGACACTTTACCAGTGGCGGCTCCATAAACTACGTTTATTATCCTTTTGTTGTTAAAGGGGCAGGACATGGTGGTGTCGGGGAAAAGGGGAGTGAACTGTGCACTCCCTTCAGTGTGTACGTGTGTTTGTCCAGCCGTCTTGGACCGGGTAAACACACATATGCACTGTGCTCTCTCCAATCAGGCACTGTGTTGGCAGGCTGGAGAGCAGGCACAGGCTCTTAGCCAATCCTAATGCTGCTCTGAGCAGCGTCAGGGTTAGCCGCAGGGCAGGGTGGGACCTGTGCCTGCGGAGGAGATGGAAGATTGGCGGTGTGGCGTGCAGGTAATTGTGCTTAAATTTATTTTTTAATATCATTAATATTTCCTCCCCTCCCCGGTGCGCCACCCCACTCCACCCTTTGTAACCCCTGTGAGCTGTGACTGCACGTTACTGACTGGTCCTATGCCTTACAGTGGGTATGCATTTTCTGCCAGCTTGCTGGATGGTGCACTGAAAATTATGGTTCGCCCAATTAGGGCATTACATTCTTGTTACTTCTGCCAAGGAATAAAAAGAGCGGCCATTCATTCATGGTACCATCCAGACTTCATCACAAAGTAAAATGATGGATGGAGTGTTGAAACTTTTCACTCACCTCCAGTCACAGATCTGGATTGAAACCATCGTTATCTTGTTTGCCACATCACCCCAGTTTGGACTCAGACCAATTACCTACAATTCAGCAAGGGCAGCCTGAGATATATTGCGACTAGCCTTAATGTGGTGGGGTGATCCCAGGGCTCTACGCAATTGTATCTTCTAATGCATTTAAACAAACATGGATCATATCAGTGTGATGCAAAGAGTCAGCACAATGGGACAACAGCCAGGAATCAGCAAATATAGCTCTAAAAATAATGACTAACATTGGCTGAAATTTCAGTTGCATAGCTTTGGAAATTACTTCACTTAGTTATGCACCATCTGCTGTATGGCTCTGCCACGCATTTGTCACTTGCGGTGACAATTTAATGCAAATGCATAGGAATGACAAACTTAAGCGGCAGGTGTTCAGTATGTCTTTGTTTCTCTTGAGCTTTATTTGGCACCAAAAGTGTTCTTGAGCTAAAATAGCAATAAAAAAAAACAGATATGTATTTCACACGATTATGCATAAGTTTGCTGAAGTTTTCACACACTTCTAATAAAGACCAGAATTAAAGTAGTTAAGGGCAGTCTATTTTTTCTTTGCAATGGGCCTGTATGGCCCAAGACCAAAGTTCTTGAACCAACAAGAAAGGCAGATGCTCTGCTCTCCTAGTGCAGACCAAAGATTCAGTATCCAATAGACTAAATCAACCTATTCGGCTGGCAAGAGCCAGCAATCAGAGGGGTTGAATTAGGAGTTTTACAGGAAAGGAAATTACACCTAGTTTCTACCATTGTTAGAGATGAGGAGAGTTAATGAGCCGGGGAAGGATAGAGTGCAAATAGACAGGTCAAAGGATCATGGAAGGGAAGTTAACATTTGGAGGCCTGGAAAAAATGTTTTTTTCACAAAGCTCATAGAAGAAGAGCTGGCTAAGACTGAGCAAATTCTGAACCACCAAATTGGTGTCATACTAGTGTTCTAGCTGAAATAATGGAAGCATGGTAAGTCTCATTTCGATACACTGCCTTTTTTACTCTGAAATGTCATTCTCTACTAATAATGAAAGTGGATGTTGTTCTGGGAGGAAATTCCAGAAAGTTGGGAGTATGTCTCATTATGTAGAAAGAACAAGGGTCACAACAAGTATTGGAGGAGTGAGGACAGCAAGGTAAGACAAGCTGATCCACTCTTGTGCTCGTAGGACAACAACCTACCTAGTGCGTTGTCTCTCACCCTGTGCAGAGTGTCCGTCTAGTTGAAGCCTGATCTTCAATCAGACTATGGCTTGTCAACCTGGGGCTTGTCTGTCTATGAAAGCCTGAGAGGGTTTGGGGGTGTGAACCCCTTCTCAAATGTTGACTTCCTTCAGCTTAGCAGGAGTTGGTGGAACCTCAGCCTTTTCAAGTTTGTGTAATTGCTCCTACGTTTGCCAGTCGTGATGGCTCCCTTACTCCTTTATGGTAGTATATGTGTTCCACAGCAAACTGTATAAAATAAACATGCTTTTTCACCAATTCCAATTCTTGCCCTTTTGGTATCATTTTATTCATTCAATAGCATCACTGCCTGTGGCAACTTGGATTACTGGTTCTTCTCTGGTTACCCCTCCCCACCTTTTTTAATGTACAGGCACAAAGCATCCCACTGCCCCAGTGGCTAAGCTGGTTAGTCCTTATAATTTTAATTTGTGTGTCTATCTCTTGCATTCTCTCATCCTATCACACCACCAGGCTCTGCATCCTATCACACAATAACTGCACCTTGGTCGTCATCATCCATGATATGACACGACAACACTTCCCATATAAAGGCTCAAAACAAAAACAACACACTCCCTAATCATACAGAACACGTGTTGTAGATTGTTATACATGTGGACAAGCTATTTAGTGCCCTACATAAAGATAATTAGTCTACAAATACTACAATACAATTCTGTTGCACAACATTTACATAGTCATGGAATACATATGGCTGGATTCACATGGAACTCACACAAATAAAGAGTAAAAGAAAGTAAATCAAACAAAATGAAGCTAACTTACAAAGTCACTATGCTGGATAGTGAAAAAAAGATGTGGCCGCTCAACATGAATTAGGGGGAACAATTCCTCTGGATACTGCTGCATAACTAATATACTAGTTAATGGGACTAAATTGTTGGTAGTATCCTGTAATATGTTCAGTTTTAAAAGGAAGGACCAAAATTTGAATGGTACTACAGTGATTGTAGGAAACGATGTTCTAATGCTGCAGGACACATGGAGCTTGCAAATGTTTCAGTCACCAAATTTTAAGGGCTTTTCTAAGCCAGCATTCACAATGCAAAATTGACGTTTGAAGCTTTCCAAAGTCTCTGAGCTACTATTTAGTGGGTCTTCATATTAGGTTTCCTGCAGTGCTTGTAGGTGGCTTTAAAATTACTGACATCTATTATATTGGCATGGAGTCTTCAGACTAGACAGCAATGCATGAAGGTCTAAGGATAGGTGTATATGAATAAGCCATAAGTGACAACCGAGGAGCTGCTATTGAACATAGTCTCAATGGCCTAGATTTAAAGATGATTAATGGTAGATTTCTTCCGTGCAGGTTTACAAAGAAGACATTCATAAGAGACTCACGCAGCTATGCCTTTGACTACATGGATTTAGATTTGTGGATAATTAGTATAATTATAGAAACCAAAAAAAGTGATTGATTAAGTGATCAATGAGTCAATAATGCAAAGTCAAATGGAGGGAAATCTGTAGAGCATCTAGAGGTATCAGTGATAGAAAGATGATAAAATTTGAGCATAACAGGATTCTACGGCATTTAATTTAAGTGGATTGCTAAAAGAAATACAAAGCATCGCTGATGGAGGCCTTGCATTCAGTGTTCAAAGTCATACAAAATTAGGCCTCTAAGGTTTTGGAAAATAGTTTCTGGTGGATTCACTCATCATGAGGTGAAAAAGGAGTCCCAGGTTACATTACACATTCTCAATGAGAAGGCCATATGAGTCAACTGTGTGCTCTCCCTCTCATTTTTTTAAATAAAATTTTTATTAAGCGTACAATACATAATTCAGACAAAACATACAGGATAAGTATCAAATATTCGACGTGCATCATGAATTGATATATCAGTACACCCATCATACCCTCATTCTTTTGACCTGACGTTTACTTGTGCAGGCCTACACTTGCAGGGGAATTGCCCAACAAGACGTTAGCCATTTTTCACACACCTCCCTCAACCTCAGCAGAAATCAGTCATCAATGTGGACTGAGGTACTAGGACATGAAGGTTTACAGCACCAAGGGGTTTTGCCTTGGCCACAAACTTTGTGCACCCAGATCAATCAGGGGCATGCCATTTAAGACTTAAAATTATGAAAGTGGTTCCACCAAGATCCCCCAGGCTTTAAGGGTGCTTTTGCGGGGGATTCTCTAGCTTCATAGTTTTTAAAAACTCCTCATCACAGTCAAGATTGTGATGCCGCATTGGTTTTCGTATAATATCCCCAGGATGGCTATCATAGCTGTAAATGAGATGGGCCACCCCATAACTATTGGCAAAGTGAATTTCCTACATGGTTAACAATCATAGATTATTAGACAATCCCATATTATGTGCATAAATGTGCCAGGAGCATTACGACAACTAACATAGTCAGGGAACAGACTCTTGGCCATCTTCCTTAGTCTCTCGGGGAAGTGATATGTTCTGTGGAAGTAATTAATTGTATGAGGTAATGGTATGCCAATTTGGCTTACTAACCAGATGCTATGTTGTCATCTCTCCAGTTATCATCCATGATAACAAGCCTGATTCTTATTGACAGAATTGTTTTAAGTTGGTTGGGTGTGTTGATCACCAGGGATATGGTAACTATCTCTCAAACCTAGCCACTCAAGGGTCAGCTTTGCATCCAGCAGTGTGAACTCTGGGAGAGCTATCAATCGCTCTTTGTACCGCACCTATACTTTTCTTTTGAGGCGGTAGAATGAACTGACATAATTCGTACCTAGGATCGAAGAGCTGTTTCCACTCAGCAAGATTGTGGAAATTATAAATAAGCTCAAGACAAGTGGTGCAACTGGTTTTCTGAGCTCATGGGAGGAACACTGGTAAAAATGAATGCGAGTTGTAGAGGCTCAATAATCACATCTATTTAGTGGTTGCACACTTTGACACATAGGCTCATGGTCAAAATTGGTTAAGACGACCAATTTTAGCGAAGCTAGCACCCAATGCGAAAATATTTTTTGGCCCCCTTCCTTCATAACCTTCTTCTCCACGGCGTCCCTCACTACCCCACTCCAAAAGTCGCCCTCTTCTCTCCATAGCTCCTTTCTCACATACATTTGATTGGTTTAAACCTATAAGTTATTTGTAAACACAGCATATCTGGTGCTGATCTGGGGGGCACAGCACCAGGTGCAGCTGCACCGGTCACACCATCCTAAAGCCAGACCTGAGTGGTAGTACAGAATGGCTTAAATTTAGTGATGCACACTTGCCCGCCTGCTGTTCTACCTATTAATACACAACCTTCCCTCCATCTTACATAAGACTGATGGCAAACCTGAATGACGCAATAGTAAAGTTGCTGTAACATGCAATGATTGTCCCCTCTGAACATACACCTTTCGGGCTCCAACAGCAGCTGACAACCTTAAATAAAACTATTGTATGCCAATTAAATTGGTTATTAATAGTACCAAAACAGAGGAGATGCAATTCAATGAATGTAAATTGCCATTTACCCTGAAAGACAACTGCCTATAACTAGAGACAGTGACATTGTATAAACACTTAGAAGTGGTTAATGACAAGCTGACTCTTAACGATTGCATAAAGTAGGCAACTTCTACTTTGTGGATTACAATATCTAGTCTTATCTATTTTAAACATCCGTATATATGATATTCGATAAGCCCATTATTAGAGTCATATGTGGCAAATGTTGCCCGATTTGCGATCTATGGGTTCCCAGAACTAGTTTTAGTCGATCCCCCAGCATTTAAAACCTTTCAAGTTCATGTGCTGTGCAAAGCCTTGTGCATGTAGATATATGCACTTTAAATTAATTTAGCTTGTATAGAGTTCATATTTTCTTTAGTTAGAGGAGATAATTACTCAGCTCCTGCAGACTGTCTGATTGATTTAGTTAGGAGCAAACTAGATGTCCTTTCCAAAGGTAAGGTAGAAATGAAAGACTTTATTGTTCAGACATGGGATACAGTTTGATCATAAGGCAATAGTATTAGTCCATGTTTTAGTGGCTGCAACAAAAGTGGATCATAACTTTGAGAAAATTAACATGTATTACGTTATGATTTTTAATATAATGCTTTTTGAATGACCTGTTTTTTTGTTTTTTAAAATCAATTTTTAATAGATTTTAGTCAGTAATCTGTAATTTTGTAATATTTCTATGCAGTGGCGGCTACTTCTCAACTGGAGGAGTGGGGGTACAAAAATAAATAAAATATAATTTTAAAAAACTTACCTTTTATATCAGGAGAGACGGTCATGTCTCTCCTTCGTCCTCTTCTCTTCCCCAACTCCAGGAAGCACACAGGCTTCCAGACTCCCCTCCAATCATGATGCTGCTGTCACCAGCATGACAGCAGCATCAAGATTGGTCTGAACGTCCTGCTTCGGCACTCAGAGAGGCAGTGGTGCCTGTACCCTTTTCTTCCTGTCTGTGCAATACAGCCAGGTAGAGAAATACTACGGCCAGCCAAACGGCAAGGCACACTTTTGGTGCACTCACCACTTCTCCTCCAGCCCAGCCCAGGCCCACCCCACCCTAACCTGGCTTTCCTGGGAAAAATAAAATAATAAAGTTGAGTTACTATCATTTTATTTTTCCTTTTTCTTCACTGAACAAAGCAGTGGGGCGACGCTCCTCCGCCTTAGCAGAGGAGCCCCCGTTGTTTTTATTTTCTCATTTTTTTATGACGAAAGAAGTCTGAATACATTTATTACATCAAACTCAACTAGTTAGAGCTGCCAGTTTACAGAGATTTCACGGATGGCTAATTTCCTGTGAAAGTACCCGAGGTGCACAAAGATCATAATTTTTAATAAAAGCCTTGCAGATATAGATAATCTCCCTTTTTGATTCATGTTTTAATTCCTGCCGGTCTATTGGCTCTGCACACAGGGACCTCATAGATTCAAAGCGTGCCTGTGCGTGCTGCCAATAAAACAATAGAAGAGATTCCCTGCCCTGTCAACAGTTTTGCTGCATCCTTGCCAGCCACAAGATCTTTTTACCTGCATGTAGGAGAGCAGGCTAAGCAAGATATGTCCCTTTCCCTGTTCGCCCCCTTCCTTCCTGCTATGAAATTTGCATCTGTTGAGGGGAGAGAGCAGGAGTTGAAACCCAAACACGAAAAGACTTGTGTTTTTTATTTGCACCCCTTATTGTTTGCGAAGATAATAAAAATAGTTCCTGGTGTGTGTTTGAGTTTTATCAGAGGTTCCTAAAATACAGACTTTAGATTTGGAAGATGAGCTCTGGAAGAAGATAGTATCAGTGGCGTAACAAATGCCCCTGTAGCCCTTGTGGTGCATGAGGGGGGCAGGGCTCTAGGAGGCCCCTCATTGCTTTGCAGTACCCTGCCCTGAAATTTCCCGAGAGAGATTCGGAGGGGATGTGGGGCCCGTAGCAGGGGTGGCTCCTCTGCTACGGTTTAGGAGCACCACCCCCCCCCCCACCCAGCAGCAGGATGTGCAAATCTTTAAAAATAAAATGATGATAAACAATGTTTATTATTGTTTTATTTTTAAAGGGGCAAAGCCATGGAGTTGATGCGCATGTTTTTTTGGCCAGCTGTCTCGGGCCAGCCAAACACACATGTGCTCAAGTGCTCTCTCCAACCCAGCACTGCATTGCCGGTTGGCGAGAGTAAGCACAGGCTCCCAGTCTGCATTGTAGTGCCCAGCAGGATGTTCCAGCCAATCATGATGCTGCTTTTGGAGTGAACGGAGAGCAGCGGTGAGGTTCAGTTAAGTGGAAGAATGAATAGATTAAGGCACCTGTGTGGTCATTTAAGCATACCCTCAGTAACTTCGTTGCACACGTTTTACACCCTCAGTGAATGCTCATGCAACATCAACATTTTTAGCTTCAATGTTCCCAAGCACAGATCAGAATAGGGGCATAGTCTAAAGGCAGTCCCACTTTATATTCAGCGTTCTCAATCAATTATGAAACACATTTAATTGGTCTCTCAAAGGTGCTCATTGCCTTTGGTAATATATGTTCACAATCACAGAGCAGTTCTGCCCTCTTTGGAACTGAGCTGCGCTGTGACAATAAAACATCACCATGTAGTGTGGAGAAGAAAATATGCATTCTCTACCACCCCCTATTGTGAGCATGTAACTCCAGTGCCGAGGTACGGAACAGAAGTTGTAGATCGTCATATCATTAACAATATGCCCATATGTCATCTTCAAAGATGCCGGGAAAAATCTCGGCAAAGATTAGTCTTGACAAAGGAGAAGTGCCTCTGTGATTATTAAACATTCAAAAAAGGTACCACATGGATTCTTCTTGTTGACACCACAAATACACTGGAGCATCAAGCGGAAGGGTGAAGTAAAGAATTGGACTGGGTCAGAAGCAAAGGGAACCACCAGAACCCTTGCAAAACAAAAAACACAGACATTTTTAGAGGTCCCTGGTCTTCATTGTGCTGGAGTGAAATATATTCAACAATGGTGCAGTGACGAAAAATCTCACATGCTGTGCAGTCTCCCAACTTTCATAAACATCTTGGTCATTTATGCTGTTATTGCTTGAATTTCCATGAGTCCGCTGTTCTGCTCTTCATTCATGCTCCATTCAAACCACAACTCCTCCAAAACTATTCTGATGTTCCTACTGTTCTCCTTTTCGCTTTTTGTTTGATAACCAAGTGCTGTTAGCTTCCTTGTGGAGAGGATCTTACTTTGTTGGAGTTTTAAAAGGACTGATGTGGCTTTTGTGCAGCCAGTGTTTGGGAACACTTGAAAGTGCTACACAAATAATAAAAAGAAGCAGAAAAGAAGTCTGTGGGGATTTAACACTTCCCACACGGAGTTCAATGGTGGAAAAATACAGGGCTAGATAGGCAAAATTGTGTTGGACAGCACAACTTTTCCAAGCAATGCAACACCTTCATATCTGAAACTGACAACACTGAAGGGGGAGGGAAGAGGCAGGGTGTATGAGTATGGGTCATTTGGGAGGAGATCAAGCAACAGGGTGCCAGGAAATGGGAGTGTGGGAAGGATTCACTTTATGGAAAATGCTGCAATAAATGCAGATTTGTGCTGCAATGCTTTATTTTTACGCAACAACGTTTTCAAATCAATGCCACAAAACCCTGGAGATCTGACTAGTAGTCCAGCACACATACATTAGTTGCTTTGTTATGAGAGAAATTCCACGAAAAAAGGAATCAGAGGCCAAAATAAGATCTTCGAGTCCATAGAGACAAAGGCTCTAGAAGCAGAAAGTAGCAGTCAAGGTTCCTAAACAGTTTGTAATTCTTGATCAGCAAATAGCTCCATGTCAAGTGCAAAGTCAGTAGGTAGAAAGATGCCAATGGTCTCTTGAGTAAGCAAAGAAAGTAGCCCTTTGACTGCACGTAGGGTTTTAAAATACAGCAATATTCAGGGTTCAGTGGACCCCTCAGGGCTTTGGGCCCCATGCACTGCACCTGCAGCATCAATGATAGCTATGACCATGTACAGAGCCACTGCTGGATGAATATATGTTTATTATGAATATATGAGAAAACAGACATATGGATCCAGACATGAAAATGACAGAGAGCTGCTAACACAACTGATTTGCTTGGATGGCCCTTTCATTTTTTTTCAAAAAAAATATTTTTATTTGCGTTTAAGAAAAGAAAAACCAGGGGGAGAGGAGGACGCCCCTTTCCAATGCTCATGATTAGTTCCATATTAGAGATGGCGGAGATCCCCGCAGAGGGGATCTGGAATCCTTCCTGGAGGTGAGCTGATGAAGTGCTGGAGCGTGGTCTGTGTCTGACTGGGACGCGCGGTTTCTGTCTTCCTCTGCTGGAGACACAGAGTGGAGGGTTTCTCCCTTTGTGGAGCACCTGTGGGCTCCGCCCGCTGGGCCACGCCCCGTCCACCCTCGAGGTAGGTGGGGGAGTTCCCGCCTTTTTACCAGGATGATGGATGGACGACTAAGTATTTTTTACCCATGTTTCTAATTATGTATTGTATGTGCAGATGTGTGTGTATAGTCATGTGTGTGTGTGTGTATAAATATATATATATATGTGTATATGTTGTTTCTGTGCCTGGCATGTTTCTATGAATTTCTGCTCTCTTTTTATCACACTTATCTACTCATCGCTCTTATGTCATGTCTCTATCAAACTATCCTCCATTCTCACTCGGACTCCTCCCAAATCCCTTCGACCACTTCCATCTCCTAAATATCTCTGCCTAAGCTCATCCCTCCACCCCCACATCTAACTCACCAAACCTCACTCTACCTCTGTGACCTCCCACACAACCCTACTAAATTCTCCTGCATTCATCTCACCCTGCTACTATGCTCTCCCTAACCCTTCCACATCCTCTTTCCCCTCCGCCCCCCTTTTATTCATCTCAAGCCTTTGGATTGAGCAAATGAAGGATAAACTCCCAATTAACACTTCTGGATTTCTTTCCTCCTCCACCCCTCCATTACTCCAGTCAATCTAACTAACAAACTCTCATATCCGCAACTCAAATTAACTCATAATAATACTAAAACTGTACTCCTTATTAAATTATACTAATCCATCACTAATTCTTGTTGGGTACCGGAGTAGCGTGCTACTCATCGAAAAACGCTTTGACGCCTCGTCAGGGGTAGTAAGCGCTATATAAATACGATTACAATACAATACAATACAATATTCTTGATGTCTGTTTCAAGACGTTCATCTCCGATCACCACCACCTCAGTCATACCCTGCTTCAATGCTCTGTTTATCCAATAACCAGACATAGTTAGGACTGAATACATTGCTTCATGTTAATTTCATGACACTGGACAAATACACAAATCCTAGCATTTAGTTTATAGAGACATACCCAATACAGAACTATCACCTGTAAAGTCAATATGTGCCACCTTTCGGCTTTGCCAATGCAGAGCTATTGGCTTTGAAAGTGCTTATAGCAGAGGCTCTACAGCACTGGCGAAAAATAGCACAAATGATGTACAAGTATGATAACGGAATACATGCGCATGTATCACCAATAATTTGTGCATATATGTCATGATTAAAACACTATTTTCTTGTAATTTACCATTCAAACATAGCAGATGACCATCTTGGAGTGGTGAATTAAAAGATTAAATAAAATGTATGCAAAGGTGTTTTTCTCAAATAATTTGCCCATTAGCAAATTGCATCTGCCGGGCCCTCCTAAGAAGTTTAAAAAATTGCTACATGGAGCAATGGAGAAGCTTTAGAAAATTAACAATGCTCACGTGGATTGGTGAGCAGAGTGGGGGGAGCAAAATTAGGTGCTGTGGGCTGAGTGAGATATGGAGGCCAAGCTGAAGCAACAGAGAATTAGGGGGTGAAAAAGTAGCAAGGAGAACTCTGAGACAGGGTTATGACTGGGAATCAGCACACAGGGTAGACAGGAAGAGAGTAAGAAAGTACACATATTCATATGAAGTGCCACAAGCAAAAGAAAAAGGTTACAGAATTTAAGAAGTAGAAGGATACAAGTCCTCGACCCAAAGGGATGGCAGTGAAGCTATGCTCCCAGGGAGGAACAAATACAAGAAAATTAGTGAAAGCCATTGAATAAGAAACAAGTAAATGAGATTGATAAGAAAGTCAACCAATAATAAGCAAAAGGCTAACCCAAAGCCCACTCTGAGTATTGGCTTTGTCCACAATAGGTCTTTCAATTACATACAGCTAAATGATATCCGTAGGCAAGACCTAAAAGGCATATGCATGTTTGGAGAGCCCTCATTATCAGCAACAATCCTATGATGCTGTTTCAGGTATTTGCCCTTGATTGACTTAAGCCCTTCCTTTCTCCTCAGTTGCTTTGCGCACCACATAGCTTTACTTACTGTGTTATATCATCTGTGTGCTTCTCAAGAGTGCAAGCCTTTAAGCCAATCGGATTGAGGGGGGGGGATCTTTCGTATTCATGTTGCTGCCCTCTATAACTTTTGACCTGCTTCCCTTTGCAGTTTAAACAACCACCTGGTCTTCTGTATGCAACTCAAGATCTGACTGTTTCCAAAGAAGATACAGGTTATCTTTACTATCCCAGCTATACCTTGTAGTACTTAGCATTTCAAGGCATCGCCAATGAAACGTTATTGGAATTTGAGGACTTAATAAAGTACTTACAATATGGGCTCTGGTTCTCGCCTTACTGCAGGCAGCAAGTCTAAAAGAGGATCACCAGTGCAATCTGTCTCTAACTTTCTTTACTACATCATCAGGGACACTCCTAGACTACTCATGAAACAATAATATGCAAAATAAAAAAAATATTTTAATCATACAGCTATTTCCAATTGAGTGCTCCAGTCAATCTCCAAGCAATGTCCCACTGATATCTAGAGGGGAAGGTCCATAGTATTGAGAGGGGTAAATAAAGATCAACATATTAAACTCAACTGCCATCGCCAGATCCTTCAGGGTCCCTTTATTCTGATCTGGACTCTTGTATGACGCTAATGCTGATACTGCAAGAATCAGGACTTGTTTTTCAAGACAGAGCAATCCCTAAGCCAGCCAACCACAAATGCCAAAAGTAGGTAGTTCTAAACCTACTGCAGTGCTCAAGCAGCGTTGTACAAGTAGACATACGCAACCTGGGACTACACAGGACGGGGCACAACACCATAGACCTTGTCACTTTTCAGGGAGGAGATCAGGGAACATCAGGAGATCTTGTCTCAAAAATTGTTTTAAGTGTTTTGAATAAAGCATCTTATGAAAAATAAAAATGCTGTTTGTAACACTCACTAACAAACTATGATGGTGTAAAATGACAACAGAATCTACTAACGCCTTCATCAATACCGAAAATAATTCAAGATGGGGCAGAGTTGCAACATTTACTTTCCATAAATCTTTAGCAGTCATTGCTGATTTTAAAACACATTTCCTACATTCTTGTGACAATTCCTTGCATTACAGTTTGGAAACTGGAGACTCAGCCCAAAGGCACCAAGAAAGAAAGCAAGAAAAGAATAATAAACCTGACATTATATTCTCTCATCGGGTGTTTCCGCTCTGTGGGCTCACCTTCAAAATAAATATGCTTCCCAAAATGCTTATGGGTCATCTGGGTAAAGGGCGATGTCCTGCATCCATCGCATGCTAGCATTAATGCCCCGGAAGAGTTAATTTCCCTTACGAAGAGGTGGGATAGGTGAGTGGGTGACTGTTGGGATGATGTGGACTGGCGGGATACGCAGGCAGCGCCCTGGGATATCGCGGTCTCTTCCAGGATGTAGCTAACCCAGCTGTACTCCGTGCATGCCTCCCACTCCACACCACAGAGCATGTGGCATCCGGGAAAGATCTCACAGCCCATTTTTTTTTCAATGCTCTGACTTGGAGGCTGACGTTTTCTATGTGGTCTGGTTCTGTGCCCGTCTGCAGGGAATTTTGCATGGAATAGAGGAGATTCTCTCCTCTCCCGAGTCCTGGAGAAAGAGGTGAACTGGTCACTGAGAGTTGGCCTTCCTGGCATCATGGAAAACTTGGGAGGACACTGTGCGGAATGAATCATGGTGTGGGTGGCTAGCTGGTCGCAAAGAGGGATGCTGCCCGTAGGCGCCACCCTAACTAGCAGAATGGTGTAGGCTTGAATGCTGTGATGGAACAGCTGGTTTACCAGACGCAGTATGCATACAGAAATACAATAGGATTTGGGGGAAGTGGTGGGCATACTTTGGACTTGGGGCTATGTGGTATCCTAGGAATCTGGGTGCGTGCGTGTCCGGCACGAGATGAAGGTGAGAATGTTGTGTTTGCTCGAGATGCGGCTTGTGGAATGTGAGAGCGACAGTTGAAGGGGAGAGAAGAGGACGCTGGTTGGTGTAGGGCTAATCGTTTGGCTTATAACCTAAATAAATCATCACCACTTCATTTAACTTTTGGTGTTGTTCGTGACTACCTCTCTGACGCCCCTCTTACATTGGCGACGAGGTGAAAGTGGAACTGATTCTGAAAGTGGAGTCTGCGGAAGGGGAACGGTAGGCAGCTCTGGATTAATCTCTATTGTACTAGCGCCAAGAGCCCTGACAACACGTCTGTGGATCTTCGTGGATCTTCTCTGTCAACTTGTTCACGCCCAGGTATTTCATTTTGTGCTGGCGTGTTTATTTTATTTTAATCGGCTTCAGTTACCCTTCGAGTTTCGGCGCGCGAGAGCCAAACGCGCGACCCTAGCAACAGCAGCCATAGAAATAACGCGTCTCGTGCTAGAAGTTTATACCTCGCCAGGAACTCACGCGCACCCCGACAACAGCAACTTTTGACGCTCATTGACATTTTGTGTCATCTACTGAGGCCAGTCTGCTCTGATAGCCTTCATCTGTTCCTGTTCCTGTTTATTTCTCAGCAATATAGGTAGTCACGTTTCTGCAATAGAGGGTTCATCATTGATTTCGG